>NC_091220.1:24098344-24138166 GCF_040958095.1 Procambarus clarkii
TAATAGGAAGAATACATTCATCTGGTTCCAGTTCATTACAGGGGGTAATAATGACACGGGCTGAACCAATGTATCGTTTATTGTGTCCATGTTGACGTATAGAAGAAAATTTACCACTTTTCATTCGACTCAACACTGATCCATAACTCGTTTTAACTTTACTCATATTTACACTAGGATCTGAAATAAGTTTTTTGTAAAACGGCAATGATCGTTGATGATTCATAAGGAAGGCTAAAGGTGGAATTAACCGGTGAATTCCATTCGATAACTTTATATGCACACTATAATTAAGTTCATTAGGATCATTTCTTAATTCAAATTGTGATTGGGTTGTAAGTCGCTCAAATAATATTCTTGGGTTTCTAAAGAGGAATTTATCATGAGTGTTATTATTATCTGCTTTTGATGAGCTATTTCCTTGCCAAATATGATTAAGGTAAATTCTAAATTCAGCATATAAATGTTCATATTTTGTTTGGCACGCTATACATTGCCATCCACCTGTTGTTGGACGAAAAATACGGTTTCTCACTTTAAGATGACGAAAAATAGTATTAGAAAGACCCTGGACTGAATTTGTATTTGGGAAAACACTTGATAATAATTCTTCATGGGGTTTGAAAATTAAATGACATTGAGAGCACTTTATAAAACGAGGATAACTATCATTTAAGTTTCTAGTTAAAACTTTATAATTACTCATGTAACGTTTAAATTTATTTCGATCAATACAAATTACACAATTTACAAAGTAACAACTAGGACAGATTGACTGACTAAATGCTATGAAATATTTTAGATCTGTCTTAACCAGTTGGTTTGTTAATTTAGATATTCATATATACTTATACGATATATTTTCATTTCCAATATTTTGTTTTCCTTTTATGTTTCTTTCAAAATTAGTAGATTTAGATTTAATGTTGCCAATATTTAATACAATGTCATCATAAGTTTCTAATGAAATTTTTAAGGGTTTTATTGTATAATATGATTGTTGTTTTTGTCCCAATTGGGAAACTTTTTTACCCATGAAAGCTTTTTCGATATTTAATGATGTATTTTTATATCCCTTAATAGGCATTAACCATTTGTAGGAGGTCATTATAGTGAAAGAGTGTTAGTATTTATGAAAAAAATATTACATCGCGTTCCTATATAAAGTACAGTACCCTTCCTTCTGATATTATTTATTCTCTGACTCCCAAACCTTACAATGGTTAGGAAGAATCCCACTCAAACTAAAACTTCAGCATCAGTTATGGACATAGCAGCAATTGCTAATCAACCTGAAGTGGTTGAATTAACTAACAAGAAACAATCACGCAAAAGGAAATCACAATCTCCTAATGTTCTATATCGTAATTTAATGATTATTAATGAAGAACAGGAAGACGAAAAATATTTAATTACATACAATTCAGGTAATAGGAAACTGAAAACCAAGGAAGAAATTATCCAAAAAGTGGATGAAACTTTTCATGTATTTAAAGAAAGTCAAAGAGAAGAAAGTAAATGCCGCATCATTGCAGGGCATGAAGATAAAAAAATGGACAAATGCGAAAGTATTTTGATTAAGTTTTATAAAAAAACATTGCCATCATCAATTCCAAATATACCCATTCCCGAAGTTGTGGTAATGGAACCTGATGAAGGAAAAGGAAAAGAAATTTCGGCTTCAGAGTTATCAGTAGAAGAATCATCGCAAGCATTTATATCTCCATCATCATCCACAGCAAAAACAGACGCTAACCTTATCCAAGATCCATTATGTTCATCAGAAAAAGTTGTTTTTAACACCCCTCCAGCTTCACCATCACCATCATTTCCTTAGGTACTTAAATTACTGCCACCACCACCACCACAACAACCACCACCAACTCCAACTTTATCCATCCCCCCCCCAAAAAAAAAATGTGGTAATAGAACAGATGATGATGGAAAAGAAGAAAAAGAAGAAGAAGAAGAAAAATTTAAAGCACTATATATCTCATATCATTGTTCCATTTTGATCACCATCATAATTCCCTTAGAAACTTAAAATAGAACACTAAAAAAATTGTATAATATATATATATATATATATATATATATATATATATATATATATATATATATATATATATATATGTGTGTGTATATATATATATATATATATATATATATATATATATATATATATATATATATATATATATATATATATATATATATATATATATATATATATATATATATATATATATATATATATATATGTGTGTGTATATATATATATATATATATATATATATATATATATATATATATATATATATATATATATATATATATATATATATATATATATATATATATATATATATGTGTGTATATGTGTGTATATATATATATATATATATATATATATATATATATATATATATATATATATATATATATATATATATATATATATATATATATATATATATATATATATATATATATATATATATATATATATATATATATATATATATATATATATATATATATATATATATACAGCTTACCATTTCATTCACCATAATTTAGTTCAACATGTTGAAGAACAAAATAGACATAGGACAGATTACATCACTATATCAACTTCCTCCAGATGGTTGTTATGTTGATGTTGTTGTTGATAGTATATTTAAAAATAGAAAACTGACAATAATGAAGAATATTGAAACTATTTTAAAAAGTCTTAATTATCAGCTTCTCTATTTACCATCAAAAAGTAATGAGAATAATGGCACTTATGATGATCTATTAGAGATGTTAGAGATACTTCCACCCAAACTACCAATATATACCAATTCCTTTCTTGTTATTTATGTGACGCATGGTAATGCAAATGGATACAATGAAGACGAAGAGTTACTAAATGTACCTTATTATAATAGTTCTCCTCTAAATATCAGGCAGCTAGTCGAACAATTTGAAAATGAAATTAACCGGCCCAGTCTTCAAAAAACATATATATTTATTGTGGTTACTGACAACAGTAGCAGCATAAAAGACTCTTCAGAATCCTCTTCCTTTGTATCTTTTTATACAAAAGCTAACACTAATGTAATGTATGTTAGAACAGAGACATCAACCACATCTTGTTTAGACAAAATACTCCTAATGAATGCTGACTTAAGATCTATTGTATCAATTATTTTAGGGGAATTAAATTCTCTGTAACACTGTTATGAATATGAGAATATATATCGTTGGGAGTTGAATTTTCCAGCTGGCATAAATTATCAGACAGCTTACTGGGACGAATATTAATGTAATAATGTTGTCGACATTGTGGACATGGAACAATAATGGGCAACCGGCTAGGATAGCTATTTGTAACATATGCTATGTTGGAATCTTTTCTAAACCGATCATCTTTCTGGCTATATTTGGCCAGTGTGTGGAATATTCGCCTATAAAATGGGCCCCAAAATTTTGTACCCATACGCTGAGGCAAAGGATATGTTTTTGTGGTAGCTGTCGTATAATGCAATGAACCGGGTGGAAATTTAGATGTGGCTGTTGAAATGAAAGATAATTCGCCTTCAACAAGAGGTACTGCCCCATCAGCTTCTAGTTTATTCAGATCTACCAAATTTGAAACTCCATTAATGCAAAAGTTTGTCTGAAAAAGTTGTTGTAAATATTTTAAGCGACTGATATCATTTGTTATATAGGTTTCTAAAGCAAAGAATGAAGGCTTAATTTTATATATATTATTATTCTTAATTTTACTGTTAATAATAGACTGGGCCTCGAATAAGAAAATATTATGAAGTTCCTTGGGACTTTTTAGTTGGATACCATTATTATCTCTGTCATCATCACCATCTTCATCATCTACATAAACCACCATATTGACGACTGTTTGAAGTGCATATAAAAAGGATGAAATTAAGATATTATTGGCGGACTGAATAGTTGATGAGTTGGTTTGATAAGAAGGGTTTAGAGCTTGAATGTAATAATCTAAGATTATTGAAAACGTATATAATATAAATGTTGGTAAACGTAAAATAGCTGGAAATTTTACGTTCTTTTTATTATCAAAAAAAAGTTTATAATTGAAAAGAGACTGCTGTTGCTGCTGCTTTTCCATTTTTTTGTATTTCTCTAAAAACAATATTAATGTTTTAATGATAATTTGTACATGACCCTGGTAACGGGAATATCTTGAGGTTATATTAAGATGATTTTGGGCTATTTAGTGTTCCCGTGGCCCGATCCTAGCTAGACCAAGCCGCCAGTGACAGCTGATTAACTCCTAGGTACCTAATTACTACTAGGAATCATGGGCATCAGGGTGAAAGAAACTCTACCTAATGTTTCTCGCGGGCACCCGGGATTTTGATCCAATGTGCTGTCAACTCAGCTGCGCGGAACAATTTTATTTCTTTAATTTAGATATGAGGTGGAGTATTTTGAAAAAAGTTTTTTTTTTATGAATTATCCTAAATAAAAAAACAATAAGCAATGACTGTATTTTTAATAATAATATTATTCTTTATAACAGTTATAATAATTATTTATTTATGTAAAAGAGGAGAAAGAGGAAGAGACAAAGGAATAGATGCAGCAGGTGGAAGTGTAAGTGGCAGTGAAGGAGGAGGTGAAAGAACAGATGCAGGTGGTAGAGGAAGTGAAGGAGGAGGAGGAGGAGGAGGTGAAGGAACAGATGCAGATGGAAGAGGAAGTGAAGGAGGAGGAGGAGGTGGCGACAAAGGAACAGATGCAGGTGGAAGAGGAAGTGAAGGAGGAGGAGGAGGTGAAGGAACAGATGCAGATGGAAGAGGAAGTGAAGGAGGAGGAGGAGGAGGTGGCGACAAAGGAACAGATGCAGGTGGAAGTGAAGGAGAAGGAGGAGGAGGTGGCGGCAAAGGAACAGATGCAGGTGGTAGAGGAAGTGAAGGAGGAGGAGGAGGAGGAACAGATGCAGATGGAAGAGGAAGTGAAGGAGGAGGAGGAGGAGGTGGCGGCAAAGGAACAGATGCAGGTGGAAGAGGAAGTGAAGGAGGAGGAGGAGGAGGAACAGATGCAGATAGAAGAGGAAGTGAAGGAGGAGGAGGTGGCGGCAAAGGAACAGATGCAGATGGAAGAGGAAGTGAAGGAGGAGGCAAAGAAATTCCTCAAGGCCTATTACAATCTTCTTCAATTAGTCAAATAGAAAATTCTGTGCTTCAGGAACTGGTACAATTCTCTATGACTCAAACAGGGAAACAATACAACATCAGGAAATCAATTTTAGAATCACTATTCTTCCCTTTTATTGAGGAAGATATAAGAATAAAATCAGGTTTTTTCATTGTTCCTACATTACCATTATCATATAATCTTAAGAATAAATTTGAAATTGAAAATACCATAGTAAAACCTTTTAATACCTTTCTTATTAATTATAATAATGCTTACAAATATTGGCATAATAGTGAATCTTTTCACATAAATAAAATAATGAAAAATTGTGTATATGATAAAGGATATTATTCCAAAAACCCAATTGTTTTAATATTTCCATGGAATATTTCAGATAGTGTTGACGTTACTGATTTGAGTGAAATACGAGATGTCCAGTTAAATAATCATATAGAATCAATATGAGTAAGATCACAAAATGAGTCCAAACCAATTTACATGAATAGACTCTGGATATCATGTACCCATGCAGCCAGTCAAGATTTATTTATACAGGGATTTTCAAAATATGATTTCCCAATGGAAGAAGATTCATTACCGCCATTTGTGGTAATGAAACTTGAACTTCAAGAAGGTAACAATGAAGTGGAATTTAAAATTGAGACAAGGAACATTATATTTAAAAATATAAAATTGAACATTAAGGTAGAGGGGTCTGAAGAGTAGAAGAGGTGGAGGAAAAAAAAGGAGAAACTGGAGAAGGAACCACCATTTTCATATAATCCCAATAGACCATTATATACTACTACAGTTCGTTCTCTTCTTTCCTTCCTTCAAAAATATCAATTATCCTCCTCTCTTTTTTTTTTTTTTTTTTTAATGATGGTAAAATTATCATATTATTTTTTAATAAACTTGAATCCAATTCAAATTTCTATAAAGGTTATGATACAAAAAATCTAAATAATAGAACAAAATGAAGGAAAGTAGTCATGTACCTATGCCAAATATCAGGATGAGATGAGATTGTTGAACCTCTCCCCCTACTCCTGGTAACCCCAAAATACTATGATGTCAACAGATGGAAGCATACAGTAGAGAATCCACCATTTGTATAAGGAGAAGGATTATGGGGATTTTTTTTTTTTTTGGGGGGGGGGGATATATACAAGAGTTGTTACATTCTTGTACAGCCACTAGGGCACGTCCCTGGAATACGATCCCCGCCGCGAAGAATCGTTTTTTCATCCAAGTACACATTTTACTGTTGCGTTAAACAGAGGCTACAGTTAAGGAATTGCGCCCAGTAAATCCTCCCCGGCCAGGATACGAACCCATGACATAGCGCTCGCGGAACGCCAGGCGAGTGTCTTACCACTACACCACGGAGACTCAACAATTTATTTATTTTCTCTGTTTATTACTTCAGCCAACAACATATCCTTCAACATCGATCTTAACAGACGTCTGGAATACACCATCATACAGAGTCGTCTCTCGACACCAACCAAAAATTTGGGTATCAGGAAAATAAATATGACTACAGTCGAACACTATGGTAGTAACTCCCAGGCACCTTGTGTGTACGTCGCATTAAATCAGTACTGGAAAAGAGTGGTAAAAGATGTTACTTGTTAATATATCATAATGATCTTTTAAGAGGAAATGACGTCATATCATTCTGACAGTATATATATTAGTGAATGTAACTCTTAGGCTGTTCATTTGTGCTAATTCACATGGAGAACAAAGAGGCTGGGGCCAAGATAAGCCCTCGTTACCTCCAGTTTAACAGTGAAATAGGGAAAAGTATTAAACTTTAAAACGTTGGAATTTTGCAGGCTCGTAACGTTAGAACATTTCGTCTATTGGTGGAAAAGAGAATTACTTGTGGAGCCATACCTTCTGAAGGACGATTTATGAGGATGCTCTGACTATAATGTGGGATACCTCCTGAATGACAATCAGTTGAGGATGCTCGGACTTATAATGTGGGATACCTCCTGAATGACAATCAGTTGAGGATGCTCTGACTGTCATACTGAAGCGTATGGATACCAATGATAACGCATGATAACATTCATTAAGTTATCTTCTCAGCTCATTACCACCAACTTTTTCACCAGAAAAATGGATGGAATTGAAATATCTATTCCCATAAATGTAAAGGTTGAAGCTTATCATCTTCTTTCCTCACAAATTGTATGTATTAGTTATCATTCTCTTTCATTATTATATGTCGTGCCTAGTAGTCTTTATGGGTTAATTTAGGTTAGGTAGCCGAAAATTTTAATAATATTTATGAAAATACATTGAAATTTTTTTTACAGGCTGAAGGAAGGATGGATGTTATTCTACATTTACCTTCTACTCTCCCTGACCTTTTTACCCAATTATCATATAATATACTGATGATTGATACTTCAACTTCAATGAGTGTTTATTGGTCAGCATTAATGAACCAATGGAATAAGTATATGGCTCCTATTTTAGAGAAGTGTGGAAATGAAACTGTTAGGTATACCTTTAGTGATGTTATTGAGAAAAAGGGATGTAGCCCACAGATTCAAAAAAGTGATTTTAGAAATAGTTCTACTGATTTAATCGGAGCATTAAAGAAAATTCAAGAGGAAATTGAAAGTTGTCAATCAAAAGATATTAAAGTGTTTTTTATTACTGATGGCTTCCATAGTGTATCAAGAGATAAGGCTGAAACTCAACTTGAAAAAATGAAATGTCCTGTTGGAAAAAAGTGTGAATTTTTTGTGTTAGGAATTGGAAAAGAATATCCAGTTAAACAGAGTTTATTTTTACAAGCACAACTTAATACTGGAAATACAATACCAAATTTATTTCAAGTACTTGAAATGGATGATATGGAAGATGTAATGAAGAATATAAGTAGTCATTGCAGTTCTGTAAAAATACGTTTATCTGTAGAAGGCTCTTTATTGCCTGGTGGAACATTAGAAAGTGAATTTCATCTTGATGAGTATGTTTATCTTAAACAATATAATGGTGAAAAAATATACATGTTTACAAATAGCAAAACTGAATATATCCTTCATTTACAATTTCAAGATTTAAATGTAAAAATAATGGATCAACTGATTACACAATGGAATCGAATAATTCAAATTTATAACAAAGACAAAGAGAAATTTTTTTGAGAGAGAGAGATTATTAACATAGAAAAGAAAATTTGTGATGAACTATTTCTAAGGATTATGAACATAAAAGATGTAAGAGGTAATTTTACTGGGCGTTTTAAGGGAGTTTACACCAATATTGAAACTAATCTCAGGGAAAAAATCAATGGAATAAAGAAACTTATTGAGGAAGGACAATATCTTAAAGAAATGGAATTAGCTGGTGTAGTTTTGAACTCAATAACAGTATCAAGTCACTACTATTCAAAGAAGGCCTATCAACTAAAAGGATACACTGACAATGACTTTAAAAAGGATATAGATGATTTTGTGAAAATATTTGAAAAAGTAAAACACCATATTCTTGCATTACAAGTTTTACCTGAAAATTGTTGTAGGATTTCTCTCACTTCAACAGTCAGTGATTTACAAGAACCAAAATTTCTAACACTGTTAAATTCAGTCAATAAATTCCAGTTATCGACTGTTTGGAACATAACAGGCATTCCTGTACTTTTTCGTAACTTAAACTGTACAGTCTTAAATATTTGGTCATATAATATTATTCAGATTGTTGAACCCCCCTTTGATTTAATTGGAGTGACAGCCCTTGTTGATTTTGTTAACATATATGGGGAAGTTGGTCATATATACAATGAAATTGAAATTATTAATGGTAAACAAGAAACTCGCTTTAATGCTATTATACCAATTTTCACACCTGAGGAGGCTCATGTTATGAGATCACTGATGGAAACTAACCTTTTTGCTAAAATGATGACTTTTGCAGTTTTGAAGAATCCGATTATTAAGGATCACAATGCTCATCTAGGATCATTAGCTGTCTTGTTGATAAAACTCTTTGAGAAGTATCCAATTAAAAGCCAACCCAAGTATGTATGTAGAATAATTAATAGTATTCAAGCTACTGTTGTTAATGGATACATGAAACGATGGAAACTGAAAAAATATTGGGAGATTTTGAAAAGTGAAAATAATATAAATCAAGCATTAATGACAGAGAGTATTTTAAAATTTGATGGAATATCTCTTAAGTGTGAAACGCTAATTAAACCCATGTTCATAATGTATATGATGATGAGAGATAATAACCCACAGAGTCCTCAGTATATGAAGACTTTAATAAAGAGAATCATGAAAATATTCATTTTAGAATATGTGGGCAGATGTGTTTGTAAAGGCAAATTTGAGTATCCTTACTCACATTTTTTTGTCACCTCTGATAAGTATAAGAAAGAGAAGCAGAAATGTTTGGAACATAATGTTGAAGAATCTGAATATATTATAGAAAATTATTATACATTACATGAAGTTCGAAAAGCTTTAAAACATTTAGATGTGACCAAACTTTGTCCAGCCAATATTTTTCCTTTAAAGGAAATACAAATAAATGGTGAGAAAATTGCAGCCCTTTATTCATGGTCTCATGCAGGAGATTTGTCTTTAAAAACTTTGAGGATATTTGTCATAGAGATGATGAAGGAATTTGAAGAGTATGAAATCGAATTAGTATTGAATGAGTTGTTTAATGACATTTTTTTTTTAAATGTTTGTATCATGCTTTGAAGTTTCCAAGCTCTCATGAAAGACTAAAAAAATTTGAGCAAATTGAGGACTATGATAAATGTCGCTTTAATATTAGAAATGAGATGATTAGAGAAGTCATAGAGAAATGGAATCTCAGAGATATTTATAAAAAAAAAAGTGGAAAAAAATTGGGTGATGTCATACATGAAAGTTCACCAAGAAATATTGAATCCAATGACACCTAAGGAAATAATGGATAAAGTCCATCAGATGGGATTGTTTAATTGTGAGAAAACATCATTCCATGATATATATATATATTCAGATATGATGTTAAAATCTTAACAAATGCTTGTCAGATATCCACTTGCCCCTATTATCTAATTCCCAGTAAGAATTGTGGTCAACATTTATTTATAGAACGATCCCAAATGGGCGAGGCCTTTCCTCATGCTCTTCACAAAACAGCTCATAAAACTAAATATAGTATTAAAAAAGGTCTTGAAGAATTTCAGAATGGAACATATATGAAAAAAGGAAAGAAATTATTAGATTCAACATATAAAGAATACAAAAAACATTTGATACAATTACAAAAAATATATAAACATGATTGATACATGGTAGGGGGATTGTATATTAAACTGATGATTTAGGTTTTTTTTAGAATCAAATTAAAGAAATTAGTTCCTACTGGCGGTGGGAGATTAGTTGTAAGACGTGATACAAAGGAACTCATATCATCTCGAAGTAAATCTGAACGTTCAGTGGCCATAATTTGACGTTTAACATCCTCAAAACTTGTCGCAGAAATAATATTGGTGGGAAATTTATTTCCTCTGCGATTTATGGAATTAATAGAGGCATTAGATGTTTTCAAAGCATCTAAATATATGATGTAAATTTATTAACCTACATAGTTGACCAAGATGTTTATTAACCCCTCTAATATCTTTAGAATATATTAGAGAGATATTGGGGTTGGCAGTCTGTAGATGAACAGCATCAATTAACCACCCGGGACAATTGTTGAAGATCGGATGATTATGACAGGTTCCGTATCGTTTGATTTTATCAGTCATTAGGTATTCACACCATACTCGTGCCATTCGCAAGTCAATGAGGTTGTTTATGCCTATTAGTGATTTATTTTCATAAAGAGCAATATCACGTTTGAAAATGGGGTCGAAAATATTTGGGATAAGAGGACATTCAAGCAATTTATGTTGTACAAAGTATAAACTATCACTAATATTTTTACAATCATCTATTAATCCTGAATATACCGAATTGGATGATGTTTGATTAATAGGATAGGTAAAATATGGCATTATAGTAGTAGTAGTAGTAGTAGGAGTACTATTAGTAGTGGTAGTGGTAGTAATAGTATTAGTAGTAGTAGTAGTAGTTAATTTGTACATATCATGTGTTGAATCTAATTGATTCTGAATTGAAGTATGTTGGATCATTTTCCAGAGAAAAGCTGTAATATCAGTTCCTGGTTCCAAAAGTTTATAAAGTTCTTTTTTTTTTTTATAAATTCCATAGTTGCAATGTAATAAAAACATGCATATATATATATATATATATATATATATATATATATATATATATATATATATATATATATATATATATATATTTATATATATATATATATATATATATATATATATATATATATATATATATATATATATATATATATATATATATATATATACTATAACTGGAGAAATAAAAAAAAAATGAATGAACTTGATGAAATACCTTATGAATTAGTTGATGATGAAGGCCAACCTTTAATTAATAATTTAATTGACTTTGATATTAAAAAGTTACACTTGGTTCCTAAAATACATTTTCTTTCTATTTTTAAGAAAAAACATAAATTTATTCAATCTTTTACTAAAAAGGAATCTGCTTTTGTAGCGGCCTTAACATTAGCATTTATTCAATATGGCAAGAAAAATGGATTTATATTAACAATATCAAATATTGTACATGAGTCCCTCTTAGAACCTAATTGGGGAATGTCAAATACATTTCCTCTTGAAATATATTGGCATCGAAATGGTGACTATTCATCACCAAAAACATTTACTTCAAACAAAAATCATTATATCCTGAACCGTTTTCATCATATTGAAAAAGAAAACAAAAAATCTAAATTAAATATATTTCAGTATACCATATTTCTTATTCTTATAATTTTAATAACATTATTTTGTTTTTATTACTTGTACATATATTTGTTTGATACCTTAGGAGAAAATGATGTATAAAGTAGTTCCCACAAGAGTTGTTGGTAAAAATGTTAATATTTAAAATAAATAAAAAATAATAATGATATATATTTGTTTGATAGCTATATAAAGGAGTTTTATGGGAAAGGAGATTAACACAAGTTCCTACCTACCCCTGAGTCTCCTTAGTCTTTCCAAATAAGTAATTAAAAATGGTAATTTACGAAAATACCACTTTGGTGTTAACGGAACAGAGTACATTCTCAGTAGAAGTAAGTGAAAATGTAATAAATGATAGTAATGATGAATATTTTATTATTATCTTACATTATTCATTAACTTCTTTTGTTTTGTTAATGTTAATATATTATGTATATTTGATGTCATATGATTGGTGTATTCAAAAATATAATGAATATTTAGAGAATCATTCTAAGAAGAAAAAGGAGTATGCATATCAACAAACTAATATTATATAAGTGATGTTATAATGATAATGTTTCCTCATCAGTGTACTGTTTGTTGCTTACTACAATCATTTAATATGGAAATTAATACATATCAACAGCTATTATCAAATCTTGTATTTTCTCCTTAAAGTAAATCTTCAAAACCTAATTTCTAGCATCTAATTATTACTAACACCCAAGAGGTCATGTCCTCTGCCTTCATTAACCATTAATAAAAAGTCAACGGTTTACGAACTCCACAGTAATTATTCTTTACATCCTTTCTGGTCTTATAATTATATAAATTTACACCAGTTAGTTTCTTTAATAATTTCTTCTTATTCTTCAGGTGTCAAATCGTTAGTTATATGAAATATTTCTCTGATTTCTTCTACTGTCAATTTTTTAATAATATTGGCAAACATTTTGATTCCTTTGTCAGTTAGATCTTTAATATTTAAGTAATCAGCTGCCAAAATTATTGGCAACAATGTATCTTGTTCAAAAAAATCAAAATCCCATTTTGAAAATGACATTATAGAACTATCAATATTATTGTGATGGTAACCACACCATTCAATTATTTTTTTTTAAATAATAGTGTTTACATTTGGAAGAGGAATAGCTTCATTATTGGTATCATCACTCAAATCATTTAAAATGGTTTTTATAACACCACTCTGATAATATCATATTCTACTTCAAAAATATATCCATCACTACTTTGCAGTTTTATGATTGAATAAGGAGGAGGAGGAGGAGGATGATGTGGTAGAGAGAAATAAGAACTTGTTGCCATTATTTATTTCAGACTTTCTTGACTCAGTTGTAGAAGAGAAATGCCCCAAATGAGGGATTTCATAAAATCTGAGGGTTGAAATGAATCGTGTTGTAGTTCTTGGTTGATCGGTAAATGCTTTGAGTGAAAGACTGCAATAGAAAATGTATTTTCATTAGGATGAGACTTGGGAAAATATTGAATGATATAATGAGAACCAAGAAGTTTTAAACTTGCTTCTTTATCATTAAGATATTTTTTACTTTTATTTACTAATTGATGTGGATCCCACTTACCCTTTAGATTTTTAGATTGAAGCTGAGAAGAAGGTATTACCAATATGGGTTCTAAGAGCAAAAAGAGAATAGATGACCAATGATAAGCTACTACTAAACCACTGTCAGCAAGACTGAAGATACTAATAGGGTGGGGTAAATTAAAAACAGGTGGTATTTTAGGTTTTAGCATTGTAGTTGCCATCCAACCTGGATTGGTAACAATTTCAGAAAAATAAGAAATCGAAGTTGGAATAACCCAAGTGCATGGCAAATCACTGGTGAAAAATGAGAAAGATACTATTCCTTTCTTTCTTTTCTCAGTATCATAACCAAAGAGCATGAGTCCTGGTAATTGGCGTAGTCGGCATTTTCCTGCTATATATTCATTATGATTATGGTTTTTATCATTAGAGAGTGAATTACATATTTGGCTACAATATTTGAGAAACATGGTAACAATTTGATAAAATCCTTTATTGTCATGTAGTGGAAGGTAATAATATTCATCAAATTTTGAATTATTCTCTGAGGAATTATTAATACTCCACGACCAACTTTCATAGGAAAAAGGCATATAACTGAAAGCACATTCTTTTAAGGAATTAACTTCTTTTTGACATATAAACATTCTCTATTTTTTTAAATATTTTATTATGTTATATTTATACAATTACAAAATGGGCTAAAAATAGAACATATAACTAACTACATACATAATGAATCAAGTAACCCTAAACAAAACCATGAACTCTCTGACATTGTTTGTTTTTTAATATCCTTAACTATTTTCAAAATAATTATTTTTTCTTCTTCTGTATAATTATCAAGTGTTTTTTTAGAGAACTTGGCTAAATTTCTAAGGGAAACAACATTTATTTGACCATTATATTTATGGTTACATATATATACCATCTCATTAAGTAAACTCATATAAAGCCAAGAATTAGACATTTCTTGTTTAATACCATTTACAATTTGAGGATAATACTTAATCTCTTTTTTGTGGTCGTTTATAAATTGAAAACTGGATGCATGCCAAGACATTTTATGTAGATTCTGTAGTGTGTAAGCTAAAGATGCTACAAGTGATAATTTATTTAATTCATATGCACCAATAATATTGGGGTGTAAGAAAAAATAATCTAGTTCGTTACTCATCTTTTGATAAATTTCTTGGCATAGATGTCGTTGGTAACTTATCATTTCAAAATGTATTTGAATTTTGACTTTATTCCTTAAAAAATGGGTAAATTCCTCAACCTTAATATAAACTTTTTTATCCGTTTCAATTGTTTGGTCTTTTATACGAAGAATAAATTTTAAATCAGAATCTTTTATATATTTTTCATTAATGGCTTTTGTTAACAACAAATCTTCAATTTCTTTTTGGACATAAGTTGGAATAAGTGGGGAAGCACATAACTCCCATACCATATCTCTAATACACATATCAAAATTGATCATTGAAGAATATTTGTTTATAAATATCTTTTAAATCTGGTGTAAGAAACATAGAAGTAAAATTATCTATTTCAGAATTAGGTATTATTTCAAATATTTCAACCATTTTTGTTACTTATTCTTCAGCTCCTCTTTGTGTTAATGGTTCATATACATACTTCTTTTATACTATATACTACTACCCATCTAATAATGTAAATCTCTATGACTTTCAAAATATCCAATTTCTCATATAAATTAATTATCCCATATAATATTTAGGATCTTAATTCTTTTTTCTCTCTTTCCAAAATATACAATTTCTCATTTATAATATTCAATATCGTATTTAGATTCTTAATGTTTTTTTGTCTATTACTTTCCATAACAATATCCAATCTTTTATTTATAAAATCACACCTCTCATTCAGGATATTAATTCTTCTGTCTACAATAGCAAATTGTCTTGATATAACTTTATCATGTAAACAACAACACCCAATATATTTTTCTTTTACTTGGATATTTTTGGGATTAATTTTTTCTATAAAATTTCCAGATTTTGGTTTAGCTTCTTCATTTACCTCTTGATTTTGTTCTTCTTTAGAAAACGTCCGTTTTCGCTTCTTCCCGCCTTCTTGGGACGTCTGTCGGTCTTCAATGGGGCCTCCTGTCCTTTTTAAGTTGGTTACACTTTTCCGGGGCTCTAAATTTTGTTCTTTAGAACACTTTTTCCCGTCTTCTTGGGCCGTCTGTCGGTCTTCAATGGGGCCTCCTGTCCTTCTTAAGTTGGATACACTTTTCCAGGGCTCTAGATTTTGTTCTTTAGAAGACTTCTTCACGTCTTCTTGGGTCGTCTGTTGTCCTTTAATGGGGCCTCCACGTTCTTTTCCTTTCTCATTCAATTTTCTACCTGTTTCTTTGTCGATTTTTTCTAACTGTTTACATTTTTGTACCCATTTTTTCGATTTTAAAACAAAGTTTTTTTTTTTAAATTTGTCCATTTTCACATGTTTCTTCTGGAGGTGGTTATTATTTCATTCACCCGATGATTCTGGAAATGAAGCATTAATTTAAAAATATAATTTATATATTTTTCATCAACTATTATATAAGAACTTACAAAAGCTTATTTTTTATACAATATTATGGGTCTTCATTTCTTCAAAAATGTTTAACTAATACCAAAATAATGTTAACTGTTCAAAATGACAAAGAGCTAAATCAATATTTAAAGAAATTCTGTCCTTCAGGTCTTAACCATTTAAAATATATTGGGATTGATTGTTCCGTTTTTTTCCATGCACATACCATAAAAGGGAAACAAGTTGGAACAATTGATATCAATGCTACAGCCCAAAAAGTATGTAATATAATTTGTGCCTATTGTGATATTCTCATGAATTTACTAAGTAACAATAACACCGATGATGATGATGATCATAATAATAATAATAATTATAATACTAATACTAATAATAAGGGAAGAACTTGTAATAATATGATAATACACTTTGTTATGGATGGAAAGTCTCTCTTTACAAAAAATCGTAGCAATCAA
Organism: Procambarus clarkii; assembly: GCF_040958095.1. Lineage (NCBI taxonomy): Eukaryota > Metazoa > Arthropoda > Malacostraca > Decapoda > Cambaridae > Procambarus > Procambarus clarkii. Next base: position 24,114,966 of record NC_091220.1, read on the forward strand.
CAAAAATCTGACCCCTTTTCCATTCTTTCTCCCCATGAAAAATTATCCTTAGAAAAATGTACAATTGCAATGATAAAAAAAAAATGGACATTCAACATCCTAATATCATATTTCTATTATCAACTGAATCATTACCTTTTGATCAACGAAATGAGGGTGAAATAACTCTATTTCGTTTTATTAATAAAATTTTAAATAAAAATTCCCGTTACATAATTATAAGTAATGACTCTGATATATCAGCAATGTAAATTCTTCGAGAGGATGATCGTGTTATGTTGGTTATCCCACCATATAATGGACAATCATACATTGGATTAAACAATTATAATCATATTATGGTTAAATTAAATATAAATTCTCAACAACTATTTAGTTTAACAGTATTGTATTTTATATTTTTTGGAAGTAACTATAATTTAGGTCTCATATCTTGTTGGACAATCAGTAAACATGACATTTTAAAAAACGCCATTTTACATGAAGAAACAAATCTTGTTTAAATTTTTAATCAAAAGAAAAGATGTCGTTCAACTAAAAATGAAGCAATCATATGGCAGGAGTGGGGGGATTCTGTAACATAACAAGACTATTTATTTCTTTTTAAATTAATTGTATATGAAGCAGTTCATAGTGCCCGATATTATAAATCATTAGGGCAAAGTCCATCAAATCCATCATCATTAAATTTATATTCAAATAATCACATAAAAGTTTTAACTAAAACTATAAAATTAATTAAATAATAAGTAATTATTTATTACCTGTTAAAAACCTTAAGACAATTATTGTATTGAGTAGTAATATTTGTTCCAAATTCATCCTGAGGATTGAAATTCACATATATTCTAGGCTTTATTACAATGGGTTGTCTATGCCGATTAATTATATGGGCATGTCTCTTTTCGCGACTTACATTTTTATAGTAACTGGGTAAAATATCTTGAAGTTTACAAAAATTTAACTGGGATAGGTTGGTCGTATGAGAGAGAGAGTATTTTAATTGGGAATTATGAACAATAGCAGTTTTAAATAAACGTTTGGCTTCCATACAATCAGATAAATTTGTAAATGTCCATAATATGATCTTGATTTTATCTTTAGCTTTAGGAACACATTTCCATTCATTACACCATACATCGTTAATCATTAGATTTGTTATTATATAATGCAAAATATCAATAATTAATCTTTCATTACACACAATGAAAACTGGGCGTTGAATTATGGAAAAAACATTGTGTTCAGTAGCAATGGTTTTAGCAGCAAACAATAGGCATTCAATCACCTCATAACCAGCAATAAAACCTGGCGAAGAGTACTGGTTGGAACATTTTTCTATAATTTTTTTATCATTCGAATTATATATGGCAAGTTTTACAATTCGACAATAATTTCCATTTTTCTTGTTCTGCAGACTCATACCAACTCCCTTGTTAGATATGTAGAATATGCTTTCCTGATCATCTACAGGGATATTTACATTTGTCTCATGTAATGAATATTCAACATATATATACATATCATGGGCCATAAATGGAAGTTTAATTTTTTGTCTTTTCAATACATCTGCCATTTTAGGAAGATTGTGGTGGTGGGGAGGATTGGGATGTTTGCTGCTGTGGTGATGACTGAGAGGTGAATGGTAATTGGGTATTGGGAGATTGTGGTATATAAGGATTTTGATGAGTATGGGTGGGGTTGACAGTGGTAGGGGGAGGGGGAGGAGGAGAAGGGGGAGGGGGAGGAGGAGAAGAGGTAACAACACTTGTTGGAGGAGGATGGGAATGATAATAACAGTAAGGAGAAGTGGGGGTATATTGACACTGACATTGATAATAAGAACTAGGGAATTGTTGATGAGGTGAATAATGGAATGAAGAGTGTGTATGTAGGGGCAGTTGGGTTGGTGGTGGTGGAGGTGGTTGTGCATATATTATGGGTGGGATTATTTGTGCAGAATTTGTAAGATTTTGTAGTTTTTCGTCAAATAATTTACTGATTCCTTCAGCCCTCTTTGTTGGTTCTTTTAAATGAGTTTCTTCATTTAGATGCTGACAATTTTTAATGTAATCGTCAATTATATTTAAAATAACTTCATTCTCTACATTTTTAGTCCATTCTAAAGCTGGTCTGGCAGGGAAAACAGGAAGACTAATCAATAGCTGTGTCAAAGAATTAATAAGAGATTATAGAGTTTCTTTGGTAACATAATTTAATGTATCATTATCTGTGAGAATGGGTAAATTTCCCAGAATTAACGTAGTATTTAAAAATTTTGTAATGTCATCAGTAGAATTGGTAGGAAACTGTAAAGGGTTAGTAATCATATCATTCCCAACAACTTTAAAATTTATTAGATTATTAGAAGAACTATTCATGTTTTAGCATAAGATTTTTTAATATGATAAATAATATAAAAGGTATTTATCAAGACTATAAGTTATAATTATTCCAGCTGTCCTGAATTGAGCTCGTACCGGGGTATCTCATAATCATGGCAGATGATACTAAATCCACCCTTATTACATCTCCAATTGAATTAATAGACAGACTAGGAAAAGAAATTATTTATTATGTTGACAATTTTTTTTTGGATATACCCCAAGTTAAGATTTACAGTTTGTGTATGGGTTCCAATTATGTGCAAATTAAGTATGATATTCGTCTAACTGCAAATGCGGTATCCCCTAGCTGGATATATGATCCAATGGAGCATGAGGATGAGGAATATGGTCATTTGGAATCTGAATTTCGCAGTGCCCATATTATACTTTTTGTAATCTAAGTGAATCAATACTAAATTCTATTTTGACAGGTTCTCTTACATTGAAAGATGTTAGAAAATCATTGCTTATATATAAGTTTGATGAGACTTTGTTGGATTTTGATGTTAGCCACATGGATGAAATAATTAAGGAATATCCCATTTCCTATAATCGAATTCCATATACCTATTTGGATTACTCATTCAATGGAACATCAATAAAAGAGGTTTTGGGAATACAAAACTCCCCTGAAAATATTTCTAAAGACCACCACCATAGAGGGTCATTGGTTTTGGATAAATACAAAACTATTGTCAGTTTGTTTAATAAACACGAAAACCGAGAGGGCACTTTGACAGTTATTACTGGTTTAATGGCCTCAGGAAAATCGTCTCGACTTTTGCAACTTACTCAAACACATTGCAGAGAAAATAAAAATAAAACCAATTTGATTTTGCCTACATGTGTACAATTAAAACAAATAAAATGTCGATCAATAATTCTGACTGAAATCCAAATCCGGAGTGAAACTTACTTAGATTATAAAGACTTTATTCTTCACTTTGATACTATTTTTATCGAAGATGCTCATTTGTTTTATCCAGAAAATTTAACTGAATTTGTTCATGTATGTCAAGGTTGTGGAATCGATGTGATAATTGCAGGACTGAGTGTATCATCATTTAGAAATGATACATTTAAATGTTTTGTTTTTTTAATGTCTCAGGCTAATAAAATAGAATTACAAACAACATCCTGCACTCTATGTAATTATCGTACAGCCAAGATATCATTTCGGTTTAATTGGCATAAACCAAGTAATTTTGTGGGTGATCATCGTAAGTATTTAAGTGTGTATTCTCCTTGTATGATTGAATTAGCACCATACTTTCTATGTCTTGGAAAAAGTAATTTTGACCAAAGTGATTTGGATAAAATGTGTGGTACTATTTTATAATTATTTATATATGTTTCTAATATATATACAGTTTGAAAATTGTTATTATCAAATGACACATCCCAACATTAAAGAATTTATAAACAGGGTTAAAACAGATGGATATATATATATATATATATATATATATATATATATATATATATATATATATATATATATATATATATATATATATATATATATATATATATATATATATATATATATATATATATATATATATATATAAACAAAATAATTAAAATTAAGCATAAAAATGAACTCACTGTAGATCTTAAATATGATAAAGAAAATGGAATTTTTCTTGATGATGACGGTATAGTCTATTTCCCAGAAGTAAACAATGAAAATATTAATTCACAAATAATTAGAGTAAAAAGTAATCAGGTTCCATTATTTAGCCACCGCCCACAATTTATTTCACAAAAGAGAAAGAATGAAGATAATACTGAAATTCCTCCGAAAAGGCAGGAATCTTTATAATAAAGCTGATTATAACTGAAATAGTTTATCCGGATTCCATCTTTCGATATTAAATTTATCACACTCCAAATTTTGAAAAAAATAAAGTCCATTTTCCCCTTCAACTATTTTTGTTGATATTGTAAACAACATTTTGTTGTACATGTCGCTAATATATTGACCTCTAAATTTTACAATAAACATTAAATGGCATAAACTATTGTAAATGTTTTTGTTGAGGGACAGAATAGGATTATTTATCAGAATGTTAATTTTATCTTGACTCTTAGAAATATACTTAAATGTTTGTATATTTTTGTTTTGAAACATTTTAAAAAAATTCACATCATCTCTAGTTACTACTTTTAAAGATGTAACACTAAAAATGTTATAAATATTGTAAAAATAATACATAGAAATACAATAAAGACTTAAAACATAAATGAAATATTTTAAAATAATGTTATTAATATTACTACTATTATCAACCAACATTTTCATTACATTTACAAAATATAATTTAATTATATTATCCTCTTCAAACATGAGGTAGCTATTTACAATCTTATTAAATCTCTTACTACTGAAGTTATTGATTTCTAAAAGATTATTAACATCAACATCATTTAGACTGATACTACTACTGATGCTACTATCACTATTATTAGATTCTTCCTGGTTTATAGGTCGAAATACTTCATTAAAATATATAGAAAGGGGAGGTGGCATTGTTGGCTGTTTGTCATCTGATTGTCTTTCCATTTCTTCAATGTACTTTATTAATTCGTAGTCACAGGGGTATGTTTCCTGGCACGTGAGTCTATCTATAGTCACAGGGATATATTTATATTCTCTGGCCTGTGGGTATAGTAGTCACAGGGGAATTTTTGGGATTCCCTGGCGGCGCAGTTATCGTAGTCAAGAGGGGTAGTGGGGCAGGGTGTTGGACCATGCACAGCGTGTGGCTCTAAGGAGATCAATGTGTTAAAGGTCAAATCCAGTCGAGAGAGAGAGAGATTAAGTATTAACCATATACGTAATATATAATATACCTGGATGAGCAATAGGTTGCCGGGGGTCAATTAAATCATGATAATCAGGTGGAACCACATTAGGTACAACCTCACCTGTGTTCCTAAATTGTCCACGTGTATCTAGTCGAACTATATGACCTGGTTGAGTGAGCATAGTTAAACCAAAATACCACCCCTCAGTTACTCCCAAGGGATTAAGGGTAGTAAGTTCATGCCAAATACTCTCTGAGTAAAAGCTGAATACAATTGCATGGCCCCAAATAGCATTAGATAGTCGACGATCGTCAGTCGTCTCATAAAAATGCTTGTCTTCATATCCAGGACTAACCGTTAATCGATATATATATAGGGGATAAGTTTCTTGCCGGCGCCTATAATGATTAATCAATTTTGTCTTATGAACAACAGGCCAGTCATCTCCTCGTTCATCATGTCTCAAACGCCATAGTTTTTGGTGTGGATCAGCTTTAATGTGACGATTCATCCAATCACAGGCATTTACCTTTGCTATTGCCGGTTGATCTATAATAAATTCAACATCACTTTTTAATGTTGATTTGGCTTTAGACATCAGGGGTTGGAAAAGGGGTTCGAGTTCATAGTAAGTGTGCATTTGTAAAGGTTTGCCACCATTCTCTAGTGTATAGTAAGTCAAATCAACTCGATGAGGGTCCATTGTGTTATGACCAATTTTCACACAGTCATTACTAATCAAATTTTTTTCACGAAACAGGCCAACTAATGAAGGAATTAAAACCTCAACGTAACCACTGAAATAGTCACATGAGCAACCATATCCTTCTACATATTTATTAATTTCATTGTAATTATTTTCATTTAACGCGTCGTACACGCAAGGTGCCTTGGTATCAGATGGAACATTTGTTCTATATAAAGCGTTAGTAGTTGTGGTGGTGATGGTGGTGGTGGTGGTTATGTCTAGAGAGGAAGAATTATTATTAAGGTGAACATGGATACAAGAAGGTTCCATTCCTTCTATATTCGGTACTGTTTCAGGAATAGAACATTCTACACATATGCCTTCTTTGACTGGATTAAATTTAGATATCTCTACAATATTCAGATCCAACTTTTTTGCATCCATTATCTATAGTAAGTTTGGACGTGGATTGATCACAATGTTTTCCACTAAATAATCCATGAGTTGTACATTCACATGTGAAATTGTAATCTTGCCATATTAATTTACCTAATGTGGTTGAACATACTGGAACTGTAGGTATTTTTAGGGGATTAGTAGGAGATATTTCAAACCAATATCCATCCTGCCAGGAGGCACTAGCTGGCAATATTTCATTACCTTCTTTAGAATATAAAGGATAAGGTAAAAATATGCAACACTGATTTAGTTTCATACCTTCCCACACTTTACAGGCTTGATGATGATTGTCATCCTGATGATGTCCATATGTTGATAAAATTAATAATGGATTATTATCTAATGCATCATCATCGCTTTCAGCCTGATCAATATACCATTCTAATGACGATATATTTTTTTGTCTTGTTATACCATAGTGAAATAACTTTCTTTTTCTTTGTATCACCTCACCTCCTATAATTATTGTACATATAAATAAGTAAATTATTATAAGAAAATAAATAATAGTAATCATTTTTATTTATTTCCTTTCATTGTCATATAATGTTCACGTGGTGAATCATAAATAGAATTCTCATTCATATATATAGTGGCTGAAGGCAGAGGATGAAAAGAAGGTGAAGAAGAAAAAGAAGAAGGAGGAGGAGGAGGAGGGAGAGGGGGTAGAGGAGGATAGGGGGGAAGATTAGGGGGTAAAGGAGGATAGGGGGTAATGAAAAGGATGACATTATTAATGGGGTGGATTCTGGTTGTGTATTACTACTAGTTGTTAAAGTCATAGTGTTAACTGGAGTTGCAGATGTAGTAGTAGTAGTAGTAATAGTAGTAGTAGCATTACAATAGTGTTTATAACAATAATGACATAAACAAATGGTTATAATAATATATATAATTAATATGGATATAAGGCATATACATAAAATAATAAAATATTGATTTATTATTGACAAATAATACACATCGATTAAATGTATTTGTGTATTGGGATTATTATTGTTCTCAATGATTTTTTCCAGGAAATTAGTAGATTGATGTGTATTTATTAGTAACTTATTTAGATGTGAAAATACCGTATTATAATTATAAAATAATCTTAATCCATCAGATGATGTTTCTGAAAAATTTGAAAAGGCATAGCATGCCCTATTCAATTCTAATAAACTAACACCCAGATATAATATATGTTGTTGATATAAGCGATGACTAATATTACCACCACATAATATGTTTAATTTTAAGATATTATTAATAGAATAAATCCAAATTCCAGGTACAATAGGTACAAATATAGGATTGAATTTTTGTGTTAATTTATAATTACATAATTCTAAAATAGCCTCATCAGATTGATTAAAAGCAGCACTAATACAATTGTGAGATTTGTGTGAATTTAAATTAAAATATGAAAAACTAATGATGACTAAGGTACTATTAATAACATCAAAGTTTTCCTTTGACATTACCATATACCAATATTCACTTTCAGTTTGTAATACCATTAAGTACTTGTTATCTTCAACTTCTAAAGATGCACTCCATTTTTTGTTAACATTTGTATAAACTGGTATTACTGAATACAAAAATCCATGATTAGGTGGATTATTGGTGGTAACTATGGGAAAATAAACTACTAATATAAACCTGTTATCAGTATAATATACTGACACCCAGCAGAGTTTATAATAAATTGACATTAAATCATCAATTGATGAATCGTTAAAGATCAATTTTTTTCGATTTCGAATCTGAATTAAGTCCTTTTCAAATGGTAAACGATTGAAAATATATCTTGAGAGTATTCCTGTAGAATACATTAAATCTAATTCTACTTCTGTGTGTTCAATGTCTGATATAATTGTATTTATGGTACTATGTATAAAACTGATATATACACACAATTCTCTACGATTTAATTCTGTTTTGTTAATTGAATTTAACATTTCAATTGTTTCCTTGAAAAAAGTAATTTGTTCAGAAATAATTTCTTTATGTGGATATTTCCATACAAAATGATCATTGGATATTATTGTATCAGAATTTTTTAAAAATTTATATTTTTTTATAAGTTCTTGTTGTCGATTAATAATTCGAATAAGTTTATAAATTCCATTAAATGTTTCAAAAGGACATTTTTGCTTACAACTATTCAAAAGAGTTAAAAATTGATTGAAAATGTTTTCATAAATTGTAAAGTTGAAGCTATAGAACAATCTTTCCTGTGAATCTATTAACAGTGTTTTATACTGGCGGGCAAAAACAACACCAGGTTTGATAATAACTTCAAGTTCATTACTATCCACACTCCCTGATGCTATTAAAATTATTATGAATGTTAACATTTTTTTAAACATAATTTTAAGTTTTTTTTTACATAAAAAAATGGATATGAATTTTAACTGGCATAAAAAACCATCAAATGTTTTTGTAGCCTCTCCACCTAGTTCACAAATCGTATTTCAGTATAAAGACGAAGATGATGTCCATAAAAAAACATGTACACTTTCAATTAAAGAAACACTCAACACTCCTGGAGGGGATGTAATTATAACTTGGGCCAATCGTAAATACAATAGTGACCTATTCAAACTAAAATTAAATTCATTAACTTCTTTGGAATCAACTTTTACGGAGCACCAACAAAAGGAAGAAGATACACGTATTGTGGGATGTCTTCCAGTGGTTCTTCTAGATATATTTACAACAGAAAATAATCTTATTCTAGATCCCCGTAGATTAACTAATTGGTTTATTCAAATCATAAGTCGAGTGATCCCCATTGAAAGTATCCTTCCACCAGAATTAGTCAGGGAAGTTAACATGACGTTTTATATAGGTGATACTAACATTTTTCTTCCTAGACATGGTGTGATGACTAACATTCCAGATCTTATATTTTCCGCTCTCAATACACTGGAAACTGAAAATATATGGGAATTAGACGATAATGGAGAAAAATTAAGCCATGAATTGCTATCAATATCATGTATATTTAAACTCTTGATTCCCAAATTACAAAGTATATTTATTTCTTCACACAGAAAAAGAAATATTTCTGGTAAGATAAAAAGTGGAAAATTCAAAATGTCTCCTGAATTCCAAAAAATACTTCATGAAAATAATTTATTAAATAAAATTGAAAAGTGGTCAGAAAATTCTCTTAAATTTATATCTGACAAACTTCGTGAATATTCCGTATTTTTTCTAAATAAACTGGGCGATGTAAATGATACAAATATATGGGCAGTTAAAGAATTTATAAATGTTGCTCAAAAATCTAAAACCATCCCAATCTATTTTAATGAAAATATTACTTTCCGCATTATGATTCATGTAATTGGTGAAATATTTCATTCTCTCTTTACAGATATATTGCCAAACGAGTCAATGGAATCAGCAATTCATGGCGCACTATATCACATGGTTTATCTCCATGATTTAAAACTATTGAATACTTTTAAAAAATATTTATATATTCCTATTTTATATCGCCTAATATATTCTTGCTATAAAATTAATTCACCATTCATAAAACCATCACTTGCATATTTATCTGAGAACCATAGTGATATATATCACAGTCTATTAGAATATCAAAATAAAAATCCTTTATGGCAAGGAAATGAGAACACTGACCTGATCGCGTGGATGGAGATCAACTGTGAATCAAGTGTGGATCGGCTCTGTCTCATTGCCTCACAGAGCGAGAAATATCTGAATGATGAAAAGTTTATGGATGCTTTATATTGGACAGTTTATGACATACGAGGACAAGCTTTAGACTATTATATAATTTTCCTCCTAATTGTATATAAAAATAGCTTATCCCGCAGAAATATAAAGTTAGGCAATACCATGAGCAAAGAAAATAAAACACTAAACTGTATAAATCTAGTATCTCCTTTTTTCCATATATTTGTATGTTTTTATGATTATATACAAAATATTCCACCTCATCTCATTACGGTGGATATATTAAATAGTTCCGAATTTGGAGAATTACCACAGTACAGTCACATTATCATTAAGCGACTTTTTTAAGGGAAACGAAGATATATTTTCGTCACTATTAAAAGATTAAAACACAAATTTAAAAAATAATTCACAAGCACAAAAATATTGGGATGACATTAACAACCCATACCCACAGTTTCACGGTAAAAAAAAAAAAACACTCTGGTATAATATATAAAAAAAAAAAAATCTGTTATGGTAAGGAAATGAGAACACTGACCTGGTCGCGTGTGGAGAGCAACTGTGAAGAATGTGTGGAGGGGCTCTGTCTTGTATATAGCCTGACAGGAAACTGTCATCATCTCATTGAATCCCGTTTTCTATTTGAGTCCTCCTCTCTCTCTCTCTCTCTCTCTCTCTCTCTCTCTCTCTCTCTCTCTCTCTCTCTCTCTCTCTCTCTCTTACTCTCTCTCTCTCTCTCTCTCTCTTTCTCATTCACTCTCTCTCTCTCTCTCTAAAATCTTAAAGCTGCTTGGTGACCAAGTGGACCTTGTGGATACGTTCATGGCCCGACTCGATGACGAGGCCGAGGACACAGTGGAGAGTCTACCATTACCTCCTGCCACATCTGCCCAAGACATGGGTACCACCTTGAGGGAACTACAAAAGGCTGACCCTAGTCTTGTAGAATGTCATATGACTTAGCTCTCTCTAAAGAGGAAATTGAGGATGCAGCCACTGGTTATTACTACAATGATCAGATTTTGAGCTTCAGGATGGCAATAATGAGGTGGAATGTAAGCTGTTAGCAAAAAAATATTAATGACCTAGTTCCATTTGATAGAATTAAATTTAATATCAATGTGGAAAGTGATTAGTAATAAGAAGGAAAAGAGGACGAGGATAAGGAGGGAAAGGATGAGAAGTCCTTTCTCATCCTTTATATATATATATATATATATATATATATATATATATATATATATATATATATATATATATATATATATATATATATACATATATATATAAATATATATATATATATATATATATATATATATATATATATATATATATATATATATATATATATATATATTTATATATATATATATATATATATATATATATATATATATATATATATATATATATATATATATATATATATATATATATATATAATAAGAAACCAAGACTATTTTTTTTCTAAATATGAGCTTCAAAAAGGGAGGAAGATATGATGGATTTTTTCTAGTTAATAATTTAATAAAGTCTCAAGCAATTACAGCCCCTTCTATTCTACAATTTGCTGCTGCCAATTATGGTTTAGATGATTGTCTAGGTACTCGACTGCTTTTAGAAAAAAGACAAGGATTTGGTGGAAACAAATGTATAGAAAAAATTAATCTAGGAAAATATATATACCAGTCTTATCAAGAGGTCAATGAATTGGTAATTAAATTCGGCATTGGTTTAAACTATTATTTTAACTTTAATAATAAAAATAATAATAATAATAATGATAATAGGGTAAATCAACAACAATCGATTGCCATATATGCTGAAACCCAGAAAGAATGGCTTATTGCAGCTCTTGGATGCCTTAGACAACGGGCAATTGTCGTCAGTCTTCCAACAAACTTGCCCCCCAAAACAATTATCAATTCTCTTTTGTAAACAGAAATTCGAATTATTATTACCTCTTGTGGACCATTATTAGCTAAACTCCAAAAGGAAATTTTACCTACTTGTCCTCAAATAGATTATGTCATTATCTTAGATGATCATATCAATAAAATAGGACCAACAGTTTCACCATATAAAACGAGTGACAATTTTAACATAATTTCATATTATAGTTTAATATTTGCCGGCAAAGAAAATGAGGATATATGTAAGGATAACATTAAATATATTGATGAGAGTGATGTGGCATTTATCATGTATACCTGTGGTACTATTGACGAACCTAAAGGAGTGAAGTTAACTCATGGTAATATTTTCTCTGCGGTATCAGCATTTTGTATTCGTGCTGATTATCGACAATTGGGGAACTTATACTTAGCATATCTTCCATTGGCTTATGTCACAGAATTAATAATTGAATTATCTTGTATTGCTATGAATATTACAATTGGCTATTCCTCACCCTCTACATTAACTAACAAAAGTTCGCAGATCTTGGAAGGATGTCATGGGGATTTTATTGAAGCTCAACCTACTTGTGTTTTTTTTGTATCCTCTATGTTAAAATATATAATGAATGGAATTACAAAAAATAATTATTCAATTTGGGATCATATAGCCTTTGAAAAAAAATTTAAACTGAAATGGATTACTCATGTTTGGGATAAATATATTTTACGGAAAATATGTGAGCATTTTTTTGGTAATCGATTGATGACAGTTATCATTGGAGGTGATTTAATTTCAAGAGTCATACCAAAAGCTTCGAACGCTATTCAATTGTTCAGTAATAATAGGGTATGGTACCACAGAAACTACGGCTTGTATTACTAGCAGCAACAAAAGTGATGATGTATTACATTGTGGTGATCCTAATTATAGAGTAAAACTATCATTAATTGATTGGATTGAAGGAGATTTTAAAACGACAGATAAGCAGCATCCTAGAGGGGAAGTTGTAGTGAGTGGTCCTATGGTGGCCCGAGAATATTCAAGGATTACTGGAAAAGGAGATGACGGTGGAGACTTTTTCTTATCCAAAAGAGGTATTTGGAGTTTTAAAACTGGTGATATTGGGGAGATTAATTGTGAATCAGGAATGTTACGCATAATTGATCGTAAAATAAATTTCCAGAGATTAAAGAATGGCGAATATGTAAGTTTAGGTGAGATCGAATCTCTCCTAAAGACTCACCCTCTAATTGATAATGTATGTGTTTATGTTTATCCAAATTCTAATATAATCTTAGCTTTAGTTGTGCCATCGCCTCCTATGATTATAAAGATGAGTACCCATTTAAATACTCATTCGTCAGATGTAAGGGTACTTTGTCGACATTCCTGTATAATTAAAACCATTTTAAATGAGATTAGGGCTTATTGTAGGAAATATGGAATTTGTCATTTACCTTCAGCAGTATATCTCTGTCAATTTCCGTGGACTCCAGAATCTGGTTTGGTTTCCTTAACTTACAAAATTAGGCGGCATGTCATTTTCAAATATTATGAGGAAAATTGAAAGCCATGTATGTGGCCCTTTTAAAATAAAAAACATAAGAGGGAATTTTAATGATTGATTATCCTCCTCCTCATAATCTTAATACCAAGTGGAGGGTTGAATCCTTTTGAATATTATAATCACTTATAGTGTGTTGATCATCTAACTGTTTCCCGGAAAATATCAACCTCTGTTGATCTGGTGGTATACCTTCTTTATCTTGAATTTTGTTTTTTACACTTTGAATAGATTCATTTGACTCCACATCTACTGTTATTGATTTTCCAGATAAAGTTTTTACAAATATTTGCATTTTGGTAATTTGCTTATTTATATATATATATATATATATATATATATATATATATATATATATATATATATATATATATATATATATATATATATATATATATATATATATATATATATATATATATATATATATATATATATATATATATATATATATATATATATATATATATATATATATATATATATATATATTTTAATAATAATATATAATTTTATAATAATAAAACATATGAATGTTGAACATAACTCTTATGATTATAAAGGATATCTCAATAAATTAGAATAGTTAAAAATGTACCAATTAAAGTTAACTTATTACTTATTTGATCAAACTAGAATATTATGTTATAATATTACTATTGAACTGGAAAACATGATTGAATATACAAAAAAAATACAAATTATAACAAGTAATATTTATGAACATAATCAATTTAGATTTCTTTTGTATCTAATTAAACATAATAGGATTCCTGTTCAACTTGCATCGAGTGATGAAGAAGTATTTTCACATATTCAAAATAAAAATAAACATGATAATGAAACTTCTATAATTATGACTGAAAAATCTTATCATCATCTTATAGTTATGAAACATATTATTTTAAAATTATTTAAATTTGAAAAAGATCTTTATTATTATATATATGTTTTGTATTCCAAATTATTATTTATTATAAGTGGTATGGAAAATTATACGAAAATATTTAATTTTTGTATTCCAAATAATTAATGTTGTTATCCCATCTTCTACTTTTTAATATACTTTTCAATCCTTTTTTAGTATTTTTTTTATTTTTGGGAATAAAATAAATAGTTTTTAGAGGGCTTCTGCTTTGGTTTGTTTTACTCACTCTATTATTTAAAATTTAATATTTTTTGTTCTTTTTAGGTTGATTTGACCTTAAACTCGAATTTGTTGGACTATTATTTCTATTGCTACTACCACTACTACCACTACTACTACTACTAGTACTAGTACTAGTACTATTTTGACGTATTTTTTTCATATTTATATTTCCACGATTTTTATTGCCTGCTATACTACTTTTTTTGCTTCTACTTTTATTTCTATTTATATTTTTACTTCTACTTCCACTTCTACTTCTACTTTTACTTCTTTTACTTCTAATTCTACTCCTACTTCTACTTTTATTTTTACTACTTTTACTTCTACTACTTTTATTTTTACTACTTTTACTTCTACTACTTTTATTTTTACTACTTTTACTTCTACTACTTTTACTACTTTTGCTTCTACTTCTACTTTTTTTGTTCAAAATTTTATTGTTTTAAGCCAACATTATTTCTCTATTTTTTGTATAGAAATATTTATAATTAGTTAAAATATTCTTTAATATATCTGACGGATTATCTTTGATTAATTTATAGGGAAAAGATCTTATTAGGTTATGATTATTTTTATATTTATTAGGTAAGTAAGCTACCATTGCCATTATTTTATTAGATACAATATCTGTTTTTTTATGTAAAGATATCACAAGTTCATAATGTAAATGAGTAAGATCTTTAGTTTCTATAATATGTATATTATTTGTATTTTTATGGTAAGCTTCAATGACTCTGTTAATTAATTTACTGATATGCATAGGACTGTAAAAAGGTGTGTATATGTCAAGTATTCCAGATTCAATTATTGGTTGGTCCTAATTATAAAAACAATTATTTATAAGATGATGTATAATACTGTTCTTTATTATATTAATGTCTTGTATTTTTTGCAAGAGAAGAGTATGCCATAAATTTGTAAGAAGAGAAAAGTAAATTAATTTCAATTCAAAACGTTGTAGTAATTTGTAAGATTGAGGCGCCTTTTGTTTTAATATTTTAATAAACATTTCTGGATCATATTTAATTGTATTATAACTAATTAAATTTGAGGCTGGTTTAGTAGTTAAACCAGCGATATAATATATTTGTTGGATGAAAATTTCAGAATTGTGCTCACTCCAAAATTGAACTTGATGATTACTAATACTAACCTCATCTATATTTTTTGTTATTGAGTACATTATATAAATTAATCGATTGAGAGCTAACCTACAAGATGATTCCAATAAACCTGGATATAAATCATCAATATAAGTATTATTTTGGTTGAATGTCAACGTTAACAAATTATTTTCTGAAGAATTATTATTAATTTGGTATATATATTTCAGTGATGTAGTCATTATGCTTATTATTTTTTATTACAATAAAAAAAGCACCCCATAATCAAAATAATATGTAAACTAATTTTCCAATATCTACTACCTTTACTTATATCCCAACAATTATAGGTGGATGTGATGAAATTGATTAAATGAAAACGGGATTTACATAATAGATATTTTGCATGTATATGGATTAAAGTTTAACTTGTTTAAATTGTTATAAAAAACTTGTTCTCCCTTAACTTTATTACTTTCATTTTGAGACTCCTTCCAATGATTT
This sequence comes from Procambarus clarkii, assembly GCF_040958095.1. Lineage (NCBI taxonomy): Eukaryota > Metazoa > Arthropoda > Malacostraca > Decapoda > Cambaridae > Procambarus > Procambarus clarkii. The sequence continues at coordinate 24,131,230 of NC_091220.1, forward strand.
GGTGGTATATATGCCAGATAATATTGAATTTCATACATATGAGTATCAGTTTTTATAATATCATTAAATTTTTGTAATAGGGAAAAATGAAGTTCTATCGCTTCTTCCTTAGACATTTTACTAACATTACAATTTAAGTGTTTCATATTTCTTACTTCATCTAAATATTTGGCAAAATTTTCTGGTGTATATATTGGAGATTTTTCAACACAAAAAACTACTTTATAAATATTTTTACATGTTGCTTTCATTATTTTACTTAATTTTCCAATTTCATCAATAAGATTATTTCTAAGAGCATTTTGCCACTCATTATCTTTTTGTACAGTTAAAAATGTCCTTAAATTAGTTAGTAATTTTATATAAATGAATATATTTTTATTTTCACTGTTTCTAGAAGCTGATTAATTAATTTTGTCAATATATTGTTCACAATAATTTGAAAGAATACCATTATCTGAAACATGAGCTGGATTTATTTTCCATTTAAGATTTCTACCGATTCCTCCCAGGCCAACAATGTCATATATTTTTCGGATATTGAGCAAATCTCCACAAAACGACGTGGGAAAATGATAGGAGCCATCAGCTTGATAACATGAACCACGGGATCTGGGTTCATAATTGGTATTTATAATAATATACATTGATAATGTAATATACTGGTGAATTAACAATCTTAATGGTAAAGTTTTACAATTTACAAATGTGAAGAATTTCTTGTTAAATGTAATGTGATTTATATTTTCAGATACTATTACCTTATATTTACACTCTTTTACCACATCATTCATCGTGATAGAATATTTAAATGGAAATAATATACGTTTGTTATATCCAATATCCGAAGATGATCTCCTTCTAGTGTCTGGGCCTGGTGAGGTTCCCCGTGTTCGTTGACGGGTGTTGGTTCGGTTTGACTTTGATTTTTTGGGAGTTGTTCGATTTAGCTTTGATTTTTTGGGAGTTGTTCGATTTAGCTTTGATTTTTTGGGAGTTGTTCGATTTAGCTTTGATTTTTTGGGAGTTGTTCGATTTAGCTTTGATTTTTTTGTCTTTGGAGTAGAAGTTGAAGTTGAGGGGTTATTCAAGTCTTCCAGTTCCACTGAAGTATCCGAATCATCATCATCCTGTGTCGTGCTGGTTCGATTTAGCTTTGATTTTTTTGTCTTTGGAGTAGAAGTTGAAGTTGAGGGGTTATTCAATTCTTCCAGTTCCATTGAAGTATCCGAATCATTTTCCTCCATCTCTTCTGTATCACTTAAAACTGGATTTTGATTTGACATAATTGTATCATTTTTTTTATAATATACTAAAATTTTATTTGATAATGTACTTGGTTCCAGCCAAAAAAAAAAACAAAAAAAAAATCGCCTATGTTATACATGATACATTTTTGGGAGGAAGAAAGGGAATGGGGTGGGGTACTTCAAATAGTATTGGCAGCTGGAAGCAGCTGACTGGATGGAAGTCAATAATATAGTGCCAGTCACTTCTAAACATAGACAGGTACACCATTTTTCGGGTAATCATTATTTGTTTATGTTGTAATTTATGGAAAAAATTTGACACTTTTTTTTTGGGGGGGGGGTTAAATGTATTATATATATATAGAGAGAGAAGCTATATCCTAACTTATTGTATATGATTTTGATGCAGGGTGACGACAACTATCATTGTCCATGATTAGAGGTAATCACACACAGGAGCCTAATGTAGAAAGATGTAACCAGAATGAAGCTAATATTGCCGAAGTTTCACTGAAAGGAGAGAGCGTGGAGAATAAGGCGGAGAGTTTAGCCAAGTATATTGTGTTTTCACTGATGGAGAAGACAAAGGCGACAACTAATGATAAAGTTGAAGAAACACTCCTCAGATGTATCAAGACGATGGTGCACAGTCACGAAAAACAATTTAAGGGAATATTTAAAAAATTGGACATTACTCATGACACTGGATATGTGACATTTGTTGGAGTTTTCAATGAACTATTTGAAGGTGAAAAGATGGCTATGAATTGGGGCAGGATAATTGCACTATATGCTTTTGGTGGACAGATGGCTTTGTATTGCAAAGACAAAAATATGGAGGACTTGAGCGAAAAAATAGCAACATTTATGAGCAAATATGCCAGTGAAGTAGTTGCACCATTTGTCAGGAGAGCTGGTGGATGGATAAAAATATGTGAAGAATTTCCAGCAGAAGAAGGTGATACGTTGCTGGTTTAGATATCATTGTCACTGCAGGTGTATAAAGCCTCTCTCTCTCTCTCTCTCTCTCTCTCTCTCTCTCTCTCTCTCTCTCTCTCTCTCTCTCTCTCTCGTTCTCTCTCTCTCATTCTCTCTCTTTTTCCTCATCCACAATAACTTGAACTTCCCCAAAGTCAGATAGAAGAAAATGATAAAATTGAAAATTATTGGCTACATGGCCATGTATGATATATAAGACAACCCTCAACCTTATATTCCTTATATTAGTTCTCCACTGTGAAGGGAAGAGACCTCGCTTGGAGCTCGTATATATATACTATATATATATATATATATATATATATATATATATATATATATATATATAAAAGTGTAAAAAGTATTATTAAAACATAAAGTTTTTCATTTCAACAGATATCATTAATCTTTATGGACACTCAGAGTTTCAGTGCTGGAACAGAAACTTTTCTACAAATGGGGGAACAGGAACCTCTAGTCATGGATGAGGTAAAAAAAAAAAAAAAAAAATAACTCTATATCATCATCTGAGACTCCTCATTACAAATTTTCATAAGATTGTGATTTGTCATAAGATTGTGATTTGTCTTCTTCAGTCAAAGGATGACTATTCAAGTTATTATATTTTATCAAATATGTTATGTAAAACTATGTTGTGAATACAATATAATGAATTATGTTCATTTTTTTTTTTTTTTTTGTCATCTTATAAGGTAAATGTGGTACGATTTGATATGAGATTACAATTCGAGGGGGACAACAAGGACCAACACTCCCGAGGCACAGAGCGCCGGTGCAGGTGCAGTAGGCGCAACAAAGACCAGCACTCCCGAGGCACAGAACATCGGCGTAGCAAAGACCAACACTCCCGAGGCACAGAGCGACAGAGCAGCAGGCGCAGCAAAGACCAACACTCCCGAGGCACAGAGCAACAACACTCCCGAGGCACAGAGCGACAGCGCAGCAGGCGCAGTAAAGACCAACACTCCCGAGGCATAGAGCGACAGCGCAGCAGACGCAGCAAAGACCAGCACTCCCGAGGCAGAGAATGGAGGCGCAGTAAAGACCAGCACTCCCGAGGCAGAGAATGGAGGCGCAGTAAAGACCAGCACTCCCGAGGCAGAGAATGGAGGCGCAGTAAAGACCAGCACTCCCGAGGCAGAGAATGGAGGCGCAGTAAAGACCAGCACTCCCGAGGCAGAGAATGGAGGCGCAGCAAAGACCAGCACTCCCGAGGCGGAGAATGGAGGCGCAGTAAAGACCAGCACTCCCGAGGCAAAGACCAGCACTCTCGAGGTGGAGAATGGAGGCTCAGTAAAGACTGTCACCTCCTTGACAATCATGCTGCTCTTACACCACCTGTGCTGACCTGATGCTAGGAGAAAGAGGAAGGGTTGAATTGTACTTACCTCAGTACACGCATGAGGTTTCAGCAGGTGAACACCTTTCTGTTGTAGTTCTGAAATAATTTTAAAAATAATATTTATATCTTGTGTTGGAAACAGGCTCATATAAACTTGTAAAATATTTTATCACTAATAAAAAAAAAAAAAAACCAAAAGACCTGATATAAAACCCTCATCACTTTTAACTAATTTTGAATTTTAATTTATTCCTAGATATTATTTTCACTCTTAAGGTTTTCTTTATAGTTAAAAATGAATAATAATAATAATAATAATAAAAACCTCTTTAAAAAAAAGAGAAAGAGGAAAAAGAAAAAATTGAAAATTTTGTCTCAATGGCCTATTTCCCATCAAAAGGAGGAATTTACAGTCCCAGTGAAAATGAAGAATCTAATAATAAAATTAGAAAAAACAAAACAGCTGCAACAACAGCAACAGAATCTAAACCAACACCAACACCAACACCAAGAAAAACTAGTGAAAGAAAAAGTGAACAAAATCGAAGAAAATCTCAACAATAACAACAACAACAACAACGACGATACCGCATACCATTTGTCAAAACCGCAGGTGGACTCTTACCCTCTAGTGGCGCATATCGTGTAAACCGAGTTGGTCACATTAAAAACGAGAAAAATCACTTTAATAGGGATGTTTATATTGATGATTATGATTTAGAGGAAAGAACGCGAATAGCTAGAGTTGAAAGACGTTTACAGTATATTGAGGAGTGTTTAGGTAAGAGTAACATCATTAAAGCTGAACCAATAACAGCTTTAATTTATACACATGAAAGTGCTCAATTTATTATAAATAAAGTTTATCATAACTGGATTAGATTTATGGGACATGTGGCTCAGCAACTTATGTCTAGAACAATTGAAAATTTGTTTGGAGCTGCTGATCAATATTTGTTTGAGGGTTGGTTTGAAATTCAAAAAAATTTAAGATCACCTCCACTAAATTATCATTTTATCGACTATAAGGAAAATGTATTAGAAGTAATTAAGGAAATTTTGAATTTGGCATTAGAAGGTGATAGAGATCAAAATGGTAAATTCCTCTATCCTCAAGATTGTGAGTATATTACTCTTTATTTGGACAATACTACTAACAATGTGTATATTTTTTATTCAATAAATGAATTAATAAACATATATAAAACAAAAACAGATGATGATAAAAATTATATAAACAAGGATAATGATCGGTCTCTTGTAAGTGGCCTTGATGCTTATAGTTTGGTTATGCCTGGAGCTGATAAACGATATAAGGTGTTAGGTTCCCATCGTATTTTATATAATACATTTGTAAATATGTCTAATGGAGAAATGTTCAACACTAGTCTAAATGGAATGGGAATGTCAGTTCTTAACGTCTGTGTTATTATTGTTCATGCCATGATTCATTTAAAATGTTTACTTGATAAAAATATACTTCCCACTGAGAAAATGCGACACTCTAACAAACATTCATTGAAGAAGTAATAAAACATGTTCCTTCCACATTATTCGGGCATCCCATGTTACCAATTGTTACCTTCAAAGACCAATAAAATAACAATTTAATAACAATTTAATTAATTTTTAAAAAATAAGAAAACAATGTCGTGGAATATGACTACAAAGCCACTTTTATCATATTTTCCTTCTGATATAACTAGTGATACTAATGCAATTATTACAACTAGTGACACTACGTCAACAACAACAACAACAACTACATCCACTGCAACATCTACAATTACTACTGATATATTGTCACCAATAAACAATGATGACAATAATAATAATGATAATATCAATAATTATTTTAACAGTAAACAAATGTTAGATACTGAAGATTTTACTCAAGATATGTTTTTTTATAAATATGTACGATATCTTAACGAGGAAAAAAGAGCACCAGCTCTTCTTGTTTTTTATTTCGATAATACATTAGCCATATATGATGAACAACAACATTTACAACTGAATTTGTCAGATAGTTTTCCCTCAGTATATACACGGCCATTTTTATATGAGATGTTAGATTATATGAAAGCCACCAACAAACACAATATTCTTATTTTATGGACAGCAGGAAAACGATCATATATTCAAAATGTTTTAACTTTATTGAACATGTGTCAATATTTTACACATATTTTAACGTATTATGACTGTGTTTTATCTAAAAATAATATGGTGTTAGTAAGTCATATAAATATATTGTCAATAAATACCCTAAATATTCAGATATGAGAGCCATACTGATAGATAACTGGGCTGTTTATAATGCTTTGGGAAGGAAAAGAAAGAGTTATAAGACAAATTATGATGATGGAATAGTCAAACAGCAATACATTCGACTGATATCTATCAAACCTTATACCATATATGACGTGGTGAAAGAATTTGGGGCTTTCAATATACCCCCTCATCAAATAAATGATATTGATATGTTCATTCGTTCTAAAGGCTTAAACGGCAAAACCAATAATAATTGTAATCATAATAATGGAACAGATTCATCCACACCAGGAAAATTTGACCAGTACCCATCATATGGGGACACAGCTCTCTTATCCTTAATATGTTTCTGTGAAAGAGAAATCTTTGGGATAGTAGCAACTCCGACTATACAAAACAAAAGAAGTATAAACAGTGACTACTATATTATTATGCTTGAAAACGATCAGTTATCATTGATAAATAGAAACAAGGTAGAAAATAGTAATATGATCAGAAGTAGACAATGCCGTCCCCTTATATGGATACAAATTTCAACTTAATGATGGTAGTACTATTAATATCTATTTTATATTTGTATAAGTTTGATTAAGTAGGTACTCGTGGGATTATGCCTGAAAGCTTCTAAGGCAGAATCTCGGCTGGAGAAGCAACAATATGGTGTTCAGCTGACATTGGAATGGTCAAAGAGCGATTGGTTTGTATCCTGGGACTCAATGATCGTTGGTCATCTTGTGTTAATTCATCATCATCATCATCATTCATTCTATACGTTTTTATTTCGGATATGATTTTTTCTATTAATTCAAGTTGGTAATTTAACATTAATTCTTGTTCATGTATAGTGTCAATAGTTGAAAGGTTAACCCTTTTCCATAATTCATTTTTACTTTCCTCTGTTTTTCTGTAAATTTCTTCAATGTTGTTTTTATAAATTTCTTGAGAGTTTTTTAGTTGCCATTGATAATGTTCATGTAACTGTTGTATACAAAATTTATTATTGTTTTCCAATTGGTTTACATTTTTTTGAAATGTGTTTTGAATTTCATTTATTTTTGAATTAGAGATTGTA
>NC_091220.1:24138666-24181166 GCF_040958095.1 Procambarus clarkii
TGTAAGGAATCTTTCAGAACCCTGTATACCACTTATGTAAGACCAATCCTGGAGTATGCAGCTCCAGCCTGGAGTCCATACCTAGTTAAACACAAGACAAAGTTAGAGAAGATTCAGCGGTATGCCACCAGGCTCGTCCCGGAACTGAGAGGATTGAGCTACGAGGAAAGGCTAAAGGAGCTGAACCTCACATCCCTGAAAAACAGAAGAGTAAGGGGAGACATGATAACCACCTACAAAATTCTCAGGGGAATTGACAGGGTGGACAAAGACAAACTCTTCAGCACGGGTGGGACACGAACAAGGGGACACAGGTGGAAACTTAGTACCCAGATGAGCCACAGAGACGTTAGAAAGAATTTTTTCAGTGTCAGAGTAGTTAATAAATGGAATGCACTAGGAAGTGATGTGGTGGAGGCTGACTCCATACACAGTTTCAAATGTAGATATGATAGAGCCCAGTAGGCTCAGGAATCTGTACACCAATTGATTGACAGTTGAGAGGCGGGACCAAAGAGCCAAAGCTCAATCCCCGCAAGCACAATTAGGTGAGTACAATTAGGTGAGTACAAGCCACACCCAACAGCTAAACACACTAGCTACACCCACTAGCTACACCCAACAGCTAGCTACATACACTAGCTAAACACAACAGCTACACACACACACAAGCCACACCCAACAGCTACACCCACTAGCTACACCCAACAGCTAGCTAAATACACTAGCTAAACACAACAACCACACCCACCAGCCACACCCACCGGCCACACCCACCGGCCACACCCACACTACCCACAACACCCCAGCCACTTCAAAATTTCATATTGTTTCCCCCAGGGAATGCGCCATACAATACCGAAATCGGCCTCGTCTATATATTGTCTTTGAGACAGGAGTTCATCAAAATTTTCACTGATTATAAGAGTCTTATCCTTAATGCTGTATTATGTAATTAATTAATCTGACTAACAATTAAGCTACTCACTTGACTGAGTGTATGTTTTTGACTGACTAGATGGATTGATTAGGCACCAATGAGATGACACGAAATAAATTTTATGGTTACTGCAAGATTGGGAGGAGGGAACCATCTTCTTCCGGCGGGGTTTACCAATCCCCCATTTTAATGAATGAATCTGTAACCATATTATATAACCAAACTGATATTTTCCCTATGAATTAATTCCTTTTGGGATTGCCGAGGGCAAACCTTCTGTTACTACTATGTCTTTTGTTGAATGAAAGATTCCGATGGTGATTTATTTCTACGTTGTTTTTCGTGTAGCTTTTGAGTCTATTATACTTTTAGCGACAGTACCTAACCAACCCTTCAATATTGAAATTGTTTCCAGTTTCCAATGGGATAATTATTATGAAAACACATTGATTTTTACAATTTATATTAAAAACAACATTTTTCGTTGATCTTATAAATCGGTTAAGTGATGGGACATACCAATAGACTATGTCTCTTCTTTCAAATACCTTGGAGTCTCTGTCCCTTGTACCTCAACTGCAGTCAATAAGTTACATCAACAATGTAGAGACAGACTCAAGGCTCTCAGAACTGTAGTGGGGTACAGCCCGAAATATGGTGTTAATATTAGAATAGCAAGAATGATGTATTTAGCATATAAAGGTCTCTGATAGACTATCATGTACCAGCTTTGGTCCTGCAGAATGGCAAAAGTATTGATAGACTGGAAAAAATACAAAATGAAGCGTCCTATAACTACCAAAGTTCTCAACATGCGGAAAGAATTACACGAGATAGAATATATGAAATTAATCTTATGATGGGACTAAAGCTGCTGCGTGATAACAAAAACAACATTGTGTCAGATGCACTGTTAGAACACATATGAAATGGAACTAGTGAGTCGCATTAGACGAGAACTCCTGGATGAACTTGAAGAAAGTAAAATAGTGCAAAACTGGACAGTGTTTCTGTTTATGTCTATAATGGGAACCCCTGTAAGAGAACCTCTTGAAACACTTGTCACATTCAAAAGGCTTCTCCCCTGTATGTAGTCGACGGTGTTCTGTTAAGGCTTCTTTTCGCTTATATACTTTTTGGCAAATATCACATATGAATCTGTGTTCGTCATCATCAACCTCATTTCCATCTGCTCTCATTGCATGATCATTGTTAAGAGGAGGGTAGTAGGCTAAACCGGGGGATGCCAACTTCAGGAAGTGGTAAAACGACGAGTCAATGCTTACAACCTTGGGATTAGCCTGAGTGTTGGATGGAGCTGACTGTACAGAGGTTAATTTTGGCAATGCAGATGGTTTAGATTTAAGGGAGAGATCGATCGGTTGTACATCATCAACCTCATTTCCATCTGCTGTCATTGCATGATCATTGTTAAGAGGAGGGTAGTAGGCTAAACCGGGGGGTGCCAACTTCAGGAACTGGTAAAACGACGAGTCAATGCTTACAACCGTGGGATTAGCCTGAGTGTTGGATGGAGCTGACTGACCCTCACAATAGTCACTGAAACGTGGAGAACGAACCTTCTTTCCATTACTAGTGGTCTGGGCAGAATCTGCATCTCTTTCATCATCCGTACTCCCCAAAATGTTATTTTTTTGATGTGGTTGCTGTATTTTTTGTTGCTGTTGATGGGATTGTTCATCTAACCACTCAAGAGTGTGTTGATGTGGGCATCGGCAGGAGACGAGAGCCTCCCCTCCCACAGTGCCACATTCACACACTTTTTGTCCCTTCGTCTCGCCCATTGCCCCATCGTCCATGCCTTCATGGCATCCACCAGCGACATCTTTGATGTGCCCTTGACTATGTTGGGACTGAGAAATGTTATATTGAGATGGTTGCTGTTGTCCATTGTCACTGCCCCGGGGCACAAACCCAGCCTCTAGACAACTGCCTGAGTGACAGTTTCTTTGTGGTGGGATTTTCTGGTCTGGGTTGGAAGAGGGCTGTGTGTCAGGTCCAACATGCGCCATGTTCAGATGATTGATGAGCCGCTTAGTACTGGGGTCCTGAAATTTTTTTAGGTTGCTACAATCAGACCATTATTAAATTAGTCTATAAACATCCAAACTAAAAAAAAAAAAAAAAAAAAAGAACCCTATGATCATTGAGAAACAATATTCATTGCTGGTAAATTTTACATTGTAATTTTTACATCCCTAGGCATTCCATAAAATTCAATTTTAGACAATTATTCATCACAAAAATTACAAAAATTACACACAAAAAAAAAACAAAAAACAAATTAATACTATAACCCTTAAGAAGGAACGACGAGAATACGACTTCACTCACTATACTGAATGGATTTCTTCAAGGATTTAAACACATGTTGTCACTGGGCGTGAACTACGAGGTAGACTGAGGGAGTAAGGGGCTATCACATCCTTTTTATTCTTTGAGGACAATCTAGTGGCCAGCGACGAAGAGCTCAGGTCTCGAAGCTCCGGCGAGTATTATGTTATCCGATACTGTATATAATATTTGGCCCAATGGACTTCAGGGAGCCATTGAGTTAACACACCATAACGCCAACACCAATATTTATGGGAAATGTCATTACTTACTTGATCAATGAGAGGAACCCCTCGTCAGAGGATTCCGAGGAGGAAACTTCAGATGAATCTTCAGATGAATCTTCAGATGAATCTTCAGATGAATCTTCAGATGAATCTTCAGATGAATCTTCAGATGAATCTTCAAATGAATCTTCAGATGAATCTTCAGATGAATCTTCAGATGAATCTTCATCGTCTCGGTTCACCATTCGAAACCTACTTCTGATGGCATTTTTCTTTCTTTTCTTGAAGGGTGGGTTAAGATCATTATCATCTGATGATGTCTTTTTGATGTTGGTGTTTTTTTTTTGGGGGGGGGGAAAGGTCTGGGGTAGATTGAGTTAAAGGAAACTCATCTGGGTCGATTTTGTTCAGAGTGAACAATGACATGCTAATTTTGGGAAGGGAACTATCCATACGGATACCATTCCATATGTTTAATATGTGAAGGGGATCGAGGTCTTTGCCACATATGACAAGCATGTATTCACCTTGTACAATGGAGGACATTTACTCATTAAAACCTTTGGACTTAGTAGAATTAAAAAAGGGAATGGGACTGGACCCAGCATAAAGACGTACACCCAGACAGGCACCGGCTCTATCAACGAGACGAATTGAGTCTTGTCTGATCTCTCTGTTGGTGTGAAGCTCTTTATATAAAAATGGTCCAAGTTGTTATTTTTGGGGCCTCAGAATACCACCGGATGCACACACATACACACACACACACACACACACATACACACACACACACACACACACACACATACACACACACACACTCATATAATATTTATTATGGATCTTTAATTTAACCAAGCTGTAGAAAGAGACCAATATATATAAAAACAATTACTTATGCCTAGTGTATAAAAGGAATAAAGTTGCTTCTTGAAGAGAAAGAGGAACAGACTGACAATTAAAAATATCAAAGCTAAACATTAAATTAATATATCCCTTTTAGAATTTGAAATTAAATTTTCTACTTCTTGTAATTCCAAATCTGCAGTTTGAATGGGATAATGTTTATATTTAGCTTCATTAATGATATAATTACTCATATCTATCACTTTAGAATCTCTATCATAGGTTTTAGAATTAATCTTGTGAGTAATTGCTTGACCAAGGCTGTTTACATCAAACTGACTAAGCAGGCTTAAAATCATCTTGTTCTCTTCTAAAGAATTTGTGGTAGTTCCATCCATACCAATTATGTTTATACATTGGGGATAAATGCGTATTATTTCATTTATGGCAGATAAATATATCATATCTGGTGTTATTTGTGGTGTGGTTATAGACTGTGGAGGCCCCAATTTAATATATTGTCCAAAGTTTATATCTTGTTCTAACAATTGATTAATTATTTTATGGCGAAGGTTTTCTAATACAGCATGAGATATTTCATTATTGTAACCACCAATATTACCTATTGATAAATATAATTCTAATGGTAACAACACTAATCCCACAGATAAAACAAGGGATAAAGACGAAGATAAAACGGATAAAAGTCGTATTGAAAATTGAATGCTCATTTCAACCATAGATGATCGAATGATCATCGCCAAAAGTTGAATAATCATTTGTTGAGATGAAGCTTCTACCATAATTACAGATAATAATTCTTGAAGAGCATCATGGAGAATGTTTTCGGAAAAATATTTTAACAATCTTGAAATTATCTTAGGCACTCGAGTTGTAACTTCAATTTCGGTTATAGTAATAGCTTCATCTTTTATTAATGATAATAAATCGGAAAACTCAGATTCTAAACGTGTTATTATAACATCTATGAAATTAGTAGTAGTAGTAGTATACTGTTCAATAAATGATACATTTTCGGAGGATACTACTATATCCGCTTCGTCAACAAATTGTTCTTTTTCGAGTATTGACTGTGGAACAACTGTTTCAATATAACCTCTGTCAACATCCATATAATTTTGTTTGTTCAATTTATCCATAAGAATCATACTCATTCCTGCTGTTGGATTAAGTAAGTCCACTAATTCACAATCGGTTAATTGGTTGATAACTTGATTGCCAAATATAAAACCTAATATCTGGCGGTGGGCATGACTATGGCATTGATCTGACTGGCTATCATAGTATTTATGAAAGAATTTACAATAGATTGAGTTAAAGTTTATATTCTGTTGCTGAATATTCCATGTCAATGGTGGAGCATCGATTAAGCCAGCAACAGCTTTTCTCAGTTGATATGTATTTGTATTCTTGGCATAGGCAATGGGGTTCTTTTGATAAGATTGTAAATCGTTTTCATTAGAAGGACTCCATCGACTTGAAGGTCTTAGAGCCAATGTTTTAAGTGCAGACAACTGTACACCACAATAATTTTCGTTAGATTCCTTGACATTAATCGACCAAGTTTCAACGGGAATAGGTTTCGAGAAATAATGATTGTCTGTTTCTGTATTGTTTAGAATAGATTTTAAATCATTACCAAATCTTTCTTGAAGAAATTCAAGGACCTCATTATGAACAGCATAACATGCTTCACTACAGGCATATTCACGTTCGTTTATTAAAATAGCTGATCCAGATCCGGGCTGACAAGCAGTTTTTACATCATAATAATATTTTAGCATGTTACAACCTAGCGTTGTGAATTTAACTTCAAAGTCGTTAGGATTTTCATCTAAGAAAGCTTTGGGGAAATTGGGAGGAATATTTTTCCATGGTATATTCTTAATGATAATGTTTTTAAAATACTTACTTCCATTTCTTTGTTGAAGAATCTCCATTGTTTTTCGTTGTGATATACGATGTACTATGTAAGTTGCAATTGCAATATCAGAGACAGTAACAGTTTTCATTATGAAATTGTTAAGAGTATTTATTTATTTTTTTAATATTGATCAATATAATAAAGAAATTTGAGGATTCATTTACCAGAATACTGAGAGGAATCATGGTGGAAGCTGGAGTAAATGGTGATGCTGAAAGTTGGAATAGTGGTGGTGGTGGTGGTGGTGGTGAAGAATATGGGTGTCATCGAAATGATTATTATTGTCAACCAACCATTCCACAAATACCATTACAAACAACTCAATATATGATTGTACCTTATTATATGACTTCAGTGCCACATTCAATTTATGTAATTCCACCTTCTTCATGTTACGTTTCTGATTTTCCGTCAAAATATTTTTATCAATTACCACCACCACCACCGCCACCACCACTACCACCACCACCACCACCACAACCACCGCTACCACAATCATCAGAAATTTATTCCCATTAGAGTGTTGAAGTTCAATATAAAATTTCCTTTTTAGAAAAGGAAAAAGAAAATTTAAAATCATGGAAAATTTTACGAAATATTGATGGACATATAACAGAGGTCCCCTGGGGTATATCCTTCTTATACATTGCATATGAATATGGTGGGTTACCTCGAGAATTATTTATGAAATATGTTAATGAATGTTGCAATGGTAGTTAAAAAATTTCTTTGCAAATAAGATCAGTGAGTAAATATTGTATATTATTACATCAATGCACCATACACCACACCACCCATTAGTGCACTCATATGTCGGTATTTGATCACCATTATCAATGAGCCTAACATTATTATTAATAATAAAATTAAAAGTATAACCCAGCCAATATTTTTAATTGATTTCAATATAAACTGCCATATATCAGATTGCCCAATGCCTTGAATCACTTCACCAATACCATCTCCTAAAATTTCGGCAATATTTCTTAAAATTGTTCCCTGTTCACATTTATATATATAAAATTTTTCTTTATTTTCTAAATTGAAAATAGGTTCATAACCCTGGATAAATTGTGAAAGATAATTGTAGTTATGGGGACAACATATTCCCTTACAGCCCAAATTTAATATGTTTTGGGTTTCTGCAGAATTTGGAATATCAAATTGACAGTTCCAGATTTTTTTATTGAACAATGGATGAGTATTATCATTTAGTATGTCATAGTTAATATAATCAACCCGATTGATAGGGAATTTACAAAATCTGGTCAAATATACTTCTTTTTTCAGGGGATGTCCTTTTCCAACATGGTATCTAAAACAACCACTGTTCTTCCGATTGCATTTGTTCAAATATTCAAGAAAAGCAACACCTACACCTAATAATATCGCAGATTTCAATATCAAACTTTTATGTTTACCAGCCCATTTGGTCATAGTGTTAAAAATTTTAGTTAATTTGGAATCAGTTGGTGAAGGATTACTTTCTAAATATTCAAGAAATTGAGTTTCGTTTTCAAACCCAAGATCTTGGGCAAGTTTATTTACATTGTTAATGTGTTCTTCATAGAGTTTAAATGGGTATTTTTTAACATATGTTGTTTAAGAGCTTTGTTTTCTATAATATTTAGAATAGGGGATTCTACATCACCAGGCAAAACATTTTTCATAATTTTATTAAAATCATTTTGGGATTTAAAATTTAGGTTTTCATTGATAGAATTAATAAAAGATTTGGCTGGGTGATGAAGATTTGACAATTTAATGTTTTCTGTCAAATCTGTCAGATACTTATTTGTATTTAAAAAAGATTTATTTTCATCAACCAAACTTTGGGTGATGTGAATAAAAGGCTGAAGACCATGGTCAATATCTTTTATCATCAATTCTGTCATGAGCTATTCTTTCTTTTTTAAATAAGTATTAAAAAAGAGTTAACTTTACTGTTTTAAAACAATTGAGTGTTTGGTATGTGAGTCGTGGTAACTGTGCGACCGATCTGCTGTGATTGGCTTGATGGAGCACCAATCACGGGTGAAGTGGGCGGAGCCAACGAGAGGATTTTCACTAGTACTCACCTAATTGTACTCACCTAATTGTGCTTGCGGGGGTTGAGCTCTGGCTCTTTGGTCCCGCCTCTCAACCGTCAATCAACTGGTGTACAGATTCCTGAGCCTATTGGGCTCTATCATATCTACATTTGAAACTGTGTATGGAGTCAGCCTCCACCACATCACTTCCTAATGCATTCCATTTACTAACTACTCTGACACTGAAAAAGTTCTTTCTAACGTCTCTGTGGCTCATTTGGGTACTCAGCTTCCACCTGTGTCCCCTTGTTCGCGTCCCACCAGTGTTGAATAGTTCATCCTTGTTTACCCGGTCGATTCCCCTGAGGATTTTGTAGGTTGTGATCATGTCCCCCCTTACTCTTCTGTCTTCCAGTGTCGTGAGGTGCATTTCCCGCAGCCTTTCCTCATAACTCATGCCTCTTAGTTCTGGGACTAGTCTAGTAGCATACCTTTGGACTTTTTCCAGCTTCGTCTTGTGCTTGACAAGGTACGGGCTCCATGCTGGGGCCGCATACTCCAGGATTGGTCTTACATATGTGGTGTACAAGATTCTGAATGATTCCTTACACAGGTTCCTGTTCCTGAACTAGTGTGTGTGTGTGTGTGTCTTTGTGTGTGTGTGTGTGTGTGTATGTATGTGTGTGTGTGTAAGAATGAGTGTGTGTGTGTGTATATGTGTTTTGGTGTGTGTTTGTGAGAATGTGTGTGTGATTCCTGTGTGAGAATACGTTTTATGTGTCAGAATATGTGTGTGTGTGTGTGTGTGTGTGTGTGTGTGTGTGTGTGTGTGTGTGTGTGTGTGTGTGTGTGTGTGTGTGTGTGTGTGTGTGTGTGTGTGTGATTCCTGTGTGAGAATACGTTTTGTGTGTCAGAATATGTGTGTGTGTGTGTGTGTGTGTGTGATTCCTGTGTGAGAATACGTTTTGTGTGTCAGAATATGTGTGTATGTGTGTGTGTGTGTGTGTGTGATTCCTGTGTGAGAATGCGTTTTGTGTGTCAGAATGTTTGTGTGTGTATGTGTGTGTGTGTGTACTCACCTATATGTACTCACCTATATGTGCTTGCAGGATCGAGCATTGACTCTTGGATCCCGCCTTTCGAGCATCGGTTGTTTACAGCAATGACTCCTGTCCCATTTCCCTATCATACCTGGTTTTAAAATTATGAATAGTATTTGCTTCCACAACCTGTTCCTGAAGTGCATTCCATTTCCCCACTACTCTCACGCTAAAAGAAAACTTCCTTACATCTCTGTGACTCATCTGAGTTTCAAGCTTCCATCCATGTCCTCTCGTTCTGTTACTATTCCGTGTGAACATTTCGTCTATGTCCACTCTGTCAATTCCTCTGAGTATCTTATACGTTCCTATCATGTCCCCCCTCTCCCTTCTTCTTTCTAGTGTCGTAAGGCACAGTTCCCTCAGGCGCTCTTCATACCCCATCCCTCGTAGCTCTGGGACGAGTCTCGTTGCAAACCTCTGAACCTTTTCCAGTTTCATTATATGCTTCTTCAGATGGGGACTCCATGATGAGGCGTGTATGTGTGTGTGTGTGTGTGTGTGTGTGTGTGTGTGTGTGTGTGATTCCTGTGTGAGAATGCGTTTCGTGTGTCAGAATGTGTGTGTGTGTGTATGTGTGTGTGTGTGTGTGTGTGATTCCTGTGTGAGAATGCGTTTTGTGTGTCAGAATGTGTGTGTGTGTGTGTGTGTGTGTGTGTGTGTGTGTGATTCCTGTGTGAGAATGCGTTTTGTGTGTCAGAATGTGTGTGTGTGTGTGTGTGTCAGAATGTGTATGTGTGTGTGTGTTTGTGTGTGTGTGTCTTTGTGGTAGACTCATGATCACCGATCATCCTACCAGACTCCATCATATTCTCTCAGCCCGAAGCCGTGCACCATTGTATGTTGAACAAATATATTTCTCCTCTTCCTCTCCATCATCATCAATCTCTTCCACTACCTCCTCCATCTCTTGATCCACTTGATCTTCCAACGCCTGATCCGCTTCATCCTCCAAACCTCCCTCCTCCATCTCATCCAACGCCTTCCTCTTTTTAATAATAATACCATTATTATAAATATAATAATTTTTGTACTGATTGTGCCAAATATTTTTTTGGTAGGTTTGTTGTGGAAGGTAAGCTATCACTTTAGTTATTTGATAATCGGGTAAAAGTTGTAAATTAAATTTTGCAAGTCTTGGTATTGATATAATCTTTTTATTTTCTTTAATCATAGTAAATTTTTGCAATAACTCACAATGCATATGCCATGCAGTGGATAATGATATATGTTTTCTTTCTGACCAATTTTTATCTTTTTCAAAATATCTAATAAGATGATCAATGATAAGCTCATCATATTTAATTACATCATCAATACAAATGTACATATCAATAGTTTTAAGAGTTTTTTATTTGCTTTTAATGCTTTTTGATAATTTATACAATTATTAATAATATACTCCCTTAATGAACTTTGTTTTAAACTTTGGGTAATATCTCTTACCCCATCTAAAAGAAACAACATTAAATACACAACCTCGTTGATAAAAAGTATCATTTTGGTTTTTTCTAATTTAAAAGGGGAATGAGTTCTAGAATAAACTGAAAGTGAAAAATCATGATCATCGTCTTCATATACAATATTTTGATTATGAATTTGCGTGAAAAATCTTTCATACCAGACAAATTTATTATCAGCTGTTAGTCCTGACATGTCATAAATTTTATGATATATTAATTGACTTCTGCTAAGATTGTTAGGGTAAGTAAAAGTAATATGAGAATCATCAATATTATTATTATAATATAATTTATCAGCTATAAATAATTGTCTTGTCAGATTAAATCTCAGGGGAAAATAATATAATCCAGGGTTTTTTTTTAATGTTAAACTTCTCATTATTTATATGTTCGATTTGTATGTTAATTGAAAGTTTATCCTTTTTATTAATCTTTTTTTATACAAAAACATATACACACACAAACTCACACTCAAACACAAAAAACACACACCCAAAACACACACATAAAGACACACACACACGTACACAAAAACACACACACACAAAAAGACATAGACACACACACACAAAGACACACACACACAAAAAGACATAGACACACACACACACAAAGACACACACACACACACACACACACAAAGACACAAAGACACACACACACAAGAAGACATAGACACACACACACAAAGACACACACACACAACGACACAAAAACACACACACACACACACAAAGACACAAAGACACACACACACACACACACACACACACACAAAGACACACACACACACACACACACACACACACACACACACACACACACACACACACACACACACACACACACACACACACACACACACACACAAAGACACAACGACACAAAGACACACACACACACACACACACACACACACACAACGACACACACACACAAAGACACACACACACACAAACACAAAGACACACACACACACACACACACACACACACACACACACAACGACACAAAGACACAACGACACACACACACACACAACGACACACACACACACAACGACACACACACACAACGACACAAAGACACACACACACACAAAGACACACACACACACAAAGACACACACACACAACGACACAAAGACACACACACACACACACACACACACACACACACAACGACACAAAGACACACACACACACACACACACACACACACACACACACACACACACACACACACACACACAACGACACAAAGACACACACACACACAAAGACACACACACACACACACAAAGACACACACACACACACAACGACACACACACACACAAAGACACACACACACAAAGACACACACACACAGAGAACCAGGAATGAGTACATCAGGGTGAGAAGAGAAGCAGAGAAAAATTTTGAAAATGATATAGCAAACAAAGCCAAGACCGAACCAAAGCTACTCCACAGTCACATCAGAAGGAAAACAACAGTGAAAGAACAGGTATTGAAACTTAGAACAGGCGAGGACAGGTATACAGAGAATGACAGAGAGGTGTGTGAGGAACTCAACAAGAGGTTCCAGGAGGTCTTCACAATAGAACAGGGTGAGGTCACTGTGCTAGGAGAAAGGGAGGTAAACCAGGCGGCCTTGGAGGAGTTCGAAATTACGAGAGAGGAGGTCAAGAGACACCTGCTGGATCTGGATGTTAGAAAAGTTGTTGGTCCAGATGGGATCTCACCATGGGTACTGAAAGAGTGTGCAGAGGCACTTTGCTTGCCACTCTCCATAGTGTATAGTAAGTCACTAGAGACGGGAGACCTACCAGAAATATGGAAGACGGCGAATGTGGTCCCAATATACAAAAAGGGCGACAGACAAGAGGCACTGAACTACAGGCCAGTGTCCTTGACTTGTATACCATGCAAGGTGATGGAGAAGATCGTGAGAAAAAACCTGGTAACACATCTGGAGAGAAGGGACTTCGTGACAAATCGCCAACATGGATTCAGGGAGGGTAAATCTTGCCTTACAGGCTTGATAGAATTCTACGATCAGGTGACACAGATTAAGCAAGAAAGAGAGGGCTGGGCGGACTGCATTTTCTTGGATTGTCGGAAAGCCTTTGACACAGTACCGCATAAGAGGCTGGTACATAAGCTGGAGAGACAGGCAGGTGTAGCTGGTAAGGTGCTCCAGTGGATAAGGGAGTATCTAAGCAATAAGAAGCAGAGAGTTACGGTGAGGGGTGAGACCTCCGATTGGCGTGAAGTCACCAGTGGAGTCCCACAGGGCTCTGTACTCGGTCCTATCTTGTTTCTGATATATGTAAATGATCTCCCGGAGGGTATCGATTCATTTCTCTCAATGTTTGCGGACGATGCTAAAATTATGAGAAGGATTAAAACAGAAGAGGACTGTTTGAGGCTTCAAGAAGACCTAGACAAGCTGAAGGAATGGTCGAACAAATGGTTGTTAGAGTTTAACCCAACAAAATGTAATGTAATGAAGATAGTTGTAGGGAGCAGGAGGCCAGATACAAGGTATCATCTGGGAGAGGAAATTCTTCAGGAGTCAGAGAAGGAAAAAGACTTGGGGGTTGATATCACGCCAGACCTGCCTCCTGCAGTACATATCAAGCGGATAACATCAGCGGCATATGCCAGGCTGGCCAACATACGAACGGCATTCAGAAACATGTGTAAAGAATCATTCAGAACTTTGTATACCACATATGTCAGGCCAATCCTGGAGTATGCAGCCCCAGCATGGAGTCCATATCTAGTCAAGGATAAGACTAAACTGGAAAAGGTTCAAAGGTTTGCCACCAGACTAGTACCCGAGCTGAGAGGTATGAGCTACGAGGAGAGACTACGGGAATTAAACCTCACTTCGATGGAAGACAGAAGAGTTAGGGGGGACATGATCACCACATTCAAGATTCTGAAGGGGATTGATAGGGCAGATAAAGACAATCTATTTAACACAAGGGGAACACGCACAAGGGGACACAGGTGGAAACTGAGTGCCCAAATGAGCCACAGAGATATTAGAAGGAACTTTTTTAGTGTCAGAGTGGTTGACAAATGGAATGCATTAGGAAGTGATGTGGTGGAGGCTGACTCCATACACAGTTTCAAGTGTAGATATGATAGAGCCCAATAGGCTCAGGAACCTGTACACCTGTTGATTGACGGTTGAGAGGCGGGACCAAAGAGCCAGAGCTCAACCCCCGCAAACACAACTAGGTGAGTACAACTAGGTGAGTAAACACAAAGACATACACACACAAAGACACACACACACACAAAGACACACACACAAAGACACAAAGACACACACTTACACACACAAAGACACACACACACACACACACACAAAGACACACACACACAAAGACACACACACACACACACACACAAAGACACACACACACACACACACACAAAGACACACACACACACAAAGACACACACACACAAAGACACACACACACACAAAGACACACACACACAAAGACACACACACACACACACACAAAGACACACACACACACACACAGACACACAGACACACACACACACACAAAGACACACACACACACAAAGACACACACACACACACAAAGACACACACACACACAAAGACACACACACAAAGACACACACACACACAAAGACACACACACACACAAAGACACACACACACAAAGACACACACACACACACAACGACACACACACACACACACAAAGACACACACACACACAAAGACACAAAGACACACACACACACAACGACACACACACAAAGACACACACACACAAAGACACACACACACACACACACACAGACACATACACACACACACACACACAAAGACACACACACACACACAAAGACAGACACACACAAAGACACACACACACAAAGACACACACACACACACACACACAAAGAAGGGTTATTGAACTCGAGGAGGGATACCGAAACCAAAAGGTTAGCATACCGAAAGGGAAACTATGAGGGGATAAGAAAATTCCTAACAGATATAGCATGGGAAACAGAGCTCAGGGGAAAGACGGCCCAAGATATGATGGATTACATCACGCAGAAGTGCAAGGACGCAGCAAACAAGTTTGTCCCAGTCCAAAAGGAAAACAGAGAAATGAAGATGAGAAACCCATGGTTTAATCAAAGATGTAGGCTAGCTAAGCAGCAAAGTAAAAGGGCATGGAGAAACTATAGGAATAACAGGACACTGGAGAGCAGAGAAAGATACCAGAATGCCAGGAATGAATATGTCAGGATGAGAAGAGAGGCAGAAAGACAATACGAAAATGACATCGCAAGCAAGGCAAAGACTCAGCCTAAATTGTTGCATAGCCACATTAGGAGAAAAACAACAGTAAAGGAACAGGTTATGAGATTAAGGATAGGGGCGGAAGGATTCACTACAAATGACAAGGAAGTGTGTGAGGAATTGAATAAGAAATTCCAGGAGGTCTTCACCTTAGAACAAGGAGAAATTCCAGAGGTAAGTGAGGGAATAGCTAACCAGGAACCACTGGAAGAGTTTGAGATTACCAGTGGGGAAGTAAGGAAGTGTTTACTAGAGTTGGACGTGACGAAGGCTATAGGCCCAGATGGAATCTCCCCTTGGGTTCTAAAGGAAGGAGCAAGAGAACTGAGCCTACCACTCTCCATAGTGTATAACAAATCACTGGCAACAGGGGAACTGCCAGATACTTGGAAAGCAGCTAACGTAGTCCCGATATACAAGAAAGGGGATAGACAGGAGGCACTGAACTACAGGCCAGTGTCCCTAACCTGCATACCATGCAAGCTGATGGAGAAGATTGTGCGAAAAAAACTATTGGAGCATCTGGAGCGAAGGAACTTTGTAACACAGCATCAACATGGGTTCAGGGATGGCAGGTCCTGCCTCACAGGGTTACTTGAATTCTACGACCAGGCAACAAAAATAAGGCAAGAAAGAGAAGGGTGGGCAGACTGCATATTTTTGGATTGTCAGAAAGCCTTTGATACAGTGCCACACAAGAGGCTAGTGCGAAAGTTGGAGATGCAGGCTGGAGTGAGAGGGAAGGTACTCCGGTGGATAGAGGAATACCTAAGCAACAGGAGGCAACGAGTCTGTGTGAGGGGTGAGGTCTCAGATTGGCGAGACGTCACAAGTGGAGTCCCGCAGGGGTCAGTCCTTGGACCTATACTGTTTCTGGTATATGTAAATGATCTCCCAGAGGGTATAGATTCGTTCCTCTCAATGTTTGCCGACGATGCAAAAATTATGAGGAGGATTGAAACAGAGGATGATAGTAGGAGGCTACAAGATGACCTGGATAGACTGAGTGAATGGTCCAACAAATGGCTGTTGAAGTTCAACCCGAGTAAATGCAAAGTAATGAAACTAGGCAGTGGAAACAGGAGGCCAGGCACAGGATACAGAATAGGAGATGAAGTACTTAATGAAACAGACAGAGAGAAAGATCTAGGAGTTGATATCACACCAAACCTGTCTCCTGAAGCCCACATAAAGAGAATAACGTCTGCGGCATATGCGAGGCTGGCTAACATCAGAACGGCGTTCAGGAACCTGTGTAAGGAATCATTCAGAATCTTGTACACCACATATGTAAGACCAATCCTGGAGTATGCGGCCCCAGCATGGAGCCCGTACCTTGTCAAGCACAAGACGAAGCTGGAAAAAGTCCAAAGGTATGCTACTAGACTAGTCCCAGAACTAAGAGGCATGAGTTATGAGGAAAGGCTGCGGGAAATGCACCTCACGACACTGGAAGACAGAAGAGTAAGGGGGGACATGATCACAACCTACAAAATCCTCAGGGGAATCGACCGGGTAAACAAGGACGAACTTTTCAACACTGGTGGGACGCGAACAAGGGGACACAGGTGGAAGCTGAGTACCCAAATGAGCCGCAGAGACGTTAGAAAGAACTTTTTCAGTGTCAGAGTAGTTAGCAAATGGAATGCATTAGGAAGTGATGTGGTGGAGGCTGACTCCATTCACAGTTTCAAATGTAGATATGATAGAGCCCAATAGGCTCAGGAATCTGTACACCAGTTGATTGACGGTTGAGAGGCGGGACCAAAGAGCCAGAGCTCAACCCCCGCAAGCACAATTAGGTGAGTACACACACACACAAAGACACACACACACACAACGACACACACAAAGACACACACACACAAAGACACACACACACAACGACACAAAGACACACACACACACAACGACACACAAAGACACACACACACACACAAAGACACACACACACACACACAAAGACACACACACACACACAAAGACACACACACAACGACACACACACACACAACGACACACACACACAAAGACACACACACACACAAAGACACACACACACACACAAAGACACAAAGACACACACACACACACAAAGACACACACACACACACACACACAAAGACACACACAAAGACACACACACACACACACACAAAGACACACACACACACACACACAAAGACACACACAAAGACACACACACACACACACACACAAAGACACACAAAGACACACACACACACAAAGACACACACACACACACAACGACACACACACACACACACAAAGACACACACACACACAAAGACACAAAGACACACACACACACAACGACACACACACAAAGACACACACACACAAAGACACACACACACACACACACACAGACACATACACACACACACACACACAAAGACACACACACACACACAAAGACAGACACACACAAAGACACACACACACAAAGACACACACACACACACACACACAAAGACACACACACACACATACACAAAGACACACACACACACAACGACACACACAAAGACACACACACACAAAGACACACACACACAACGACACAAAGACACACACACACACAACGACACACAAAGACACACACACACACACAAAGACACACACACACACACAAAGACACAAAGACACACACACACACACAAAGACACACACACACACACACACAAAGACACACACACACACACACACAAAGACACACACACACACACACACAAAGACACACACAAAGACACACACACACACACACACACAAAGACACACAAAGACACACACACACACAAAGACACACACAAAGACACACACACAAAGACACACACACACCCACAGACACAGGAATCCCAAAAGTTCACCAAAACTCTTATTATACTCACTTTACATTTTTTCTTAAACTAGTTGGGAGAGGTACAGTCTTTGATATGATTGGGAACGGCATTCAACATTTTAAGACCCTTGATTTGAAGAGCAGCATTTCTGGTTTGATTAAGTCGAACTCTTGGGAACCGAATGATATCTAGGGGCAGTGTAACAGCACATCATTTTTTTTTTTTTTTTTTTTTTGAGATGGTATCTCATCCATAAAAAATATTTTGTGGAAAAAATTGGGGTTGACCACCAGCCCGTGGTCAGTGAGGACCCTGTGGTGGACCATCAGCCGGTGGTGGACCATTCGTTGGCTTATTAGGCAAATCGGATCTTGAATAGTTTGCCAAATAAGACATCAAATTTTATTTATAACTCCAAATTTTGTATTGGTTATTTTTTAATTAAGGCAAAAAAATTAAGAGAATCAATTAATTCTTTATGGATTTATATATTTTTCCAAATTTTATTAAAAAATAAAACATAAACATTTCTATATAATATAAAATTTTTGATGTTTAAGTTTTGTTAATTTTATAAACATAATTTTATTTATCACAGATATTAAATATATAATATTATTAATTTTATGTATAATTTTTTATTTATATTTAAAATAAAAAAAAAAATATACATTTTGATTAAAATATTCATAGTTACTTTATAATTTGAGATAAAATTAAAGAAAACAGAAATAATATTTTCCCCTTTATAGTTAAATTCGATATTTTATATAAAAATAAAACAAACAAAAAGTCACTCAAAGTCATTTTATATATTATTTATTTATTTTATAAACATTTATTTTAAATAAAATAAAAAAACTGAAAAAATATATATATTTTCTTTTTATTAAACAAATATTTCATCACTACTTTCATAATCACTACTTCCATATTCTTTGTAGTCGTTACTTGCCTCTGTATCATAATTATAATCTATATTATCACTATTTTCATCATTAATCCATTTGAAGAACGAACAATACATGCCAACTTCAAAATCCCTAAATACAAAATAATAATAATGACTTACAAATGCTAATAACATTATGGGAGTAATAACTTTGCGAATACCAATTTGGATATAATAATATTCATCGAATAATTTAAACCAAGAAGTTGGTAAAATGTTTCCATAAACATCTAAAAATTGTACTTGAATACAACATTTTTCCTGATCATAAAGAATATTCATTGAACCTCGTTCTTTGAAACATCGAAATTTTAAATTTGATATAACAATATGATATTGATTATTTTCCTTATTTGTTATGTTTAAAAAGTATGGTTTATCTCCATATATAAAATGAACTGCATCTTCAATTTTTGATTGTAACATCTCCTTAGGTTTGAAGCTTTTCTTCAGAACAGATAAAATATAATTCCATCGGTAATTTTCATTACAAAAACATTTCCCATATAAATTACATAAGGGATACTCATCATCACTTAATGCACAATAGAGATAGTAGGCAGCCGTTGCTACGAAATTATTACTTTTGCTTATACTCTGAAACAACTCACGTCCTGTATTATCAAAATATTGAACTGAGGGAGGATTGTTTGAAACAATTTTTAGCGATCCAGTATGGTAAGACGAAGGTATACCATCTCCTATTATTTCTTTCTTACATCCATTACAAAATTTCACGTTTAAGATTCTCAAAACCATAACGGACTCTTCCGGTGTTGTTGTGTGTACTGACAAAGCAACCTGTCCTCTTAAAAAGAACGTCAACATTTGCCATTTGACTCTACGGCTGTTTTTGGACGTTATTTTGTGTAAAACTACGTCTATTTTCGCTTCCATGGACTATCTCTTGTTATACAATGAAATACCACACTCTTATTATTCTATAACTCACTGACTATGCTCTGATATTTGTTCTTCAAGTAAAAATATATATATTTTTGCCTTAATTAGGCCATAATCCAGAAAATTCCAGCCTATCGATCTTTATATATAGGAAAACATCTAATAAATTTGGAAATGAATTTTTCGTTCGCCGACAGTTGCCTGTTACTATTTAACCCTCTATGCTTTAATGTCGCTGGTCATTGTGACTTTCCCAGGATTTATATAGGTTTCATAGTAGCATTTAGTCAGACTACAGTAATTTAACTAATGGGAAATCTCTATAGTTGTCGTAAATTAATAATAATCATTTATCAAATAATAAATTAGCAAACATAGGCAACATTTTATGTTACGACTTTTCGGGTAGGCCGTTCTGTTTGTTTACACCCTCAATGGTTCAAAATACACAATACTTCTAATATATAAGTGACTAAGTATGCTCTAATATATGGTCCTCAATGAAAATTATCGTTTTTTTTTTGTTAATTTGTCCATAATGAATAAGATTCCTTACTGTTGATCTTTATATTAAGAAAAACATCTAAACAAATTGGTATTGTGTTTTCGTTCAGATAAAGTTTCCAGATACTATTTCCTAGTTATCAATTAATGTAGGTGGTTATTTTAATTCGCGGCTACCAGGGGCTTTCTCCCATTATACAATATAAATGTACTCACTAACTATTCTCTGGTATCTGTTCTTCAAGTAAAATTACCTATTTTTTTTGTTTAATTAGTCCATAATTCATAAAATTCCTTCAGGTCGATCTTCATATTTAGGAAAACATCTAATCAATTTGGAATTTAATTTTTCGTTCAGCTACAGTTACCAGCTACTATTTCATTGTTATATTTTATGTCGCTGGTCATTACGATTTTCCAAGAATTTAAACAGCTAAACAGCAAGTAGCATCTTGTTAGAGTACAGGAATTTACCTATGGAGAACCTCGATAGCTGCCGAAAATTATTAATGATTATATATGGAATTTAAAATAATGAATTATATACTATTTCTTATGTTACGTCTTTGGCGGGTAGGCGGTTCTGCGGGTTTACAACCGAATTGTTTAAAAATCACACTATTTTAAATGTATGAGTCACTAGTATGCTCTGATATATGTTCTGCAATGAAAATAAAGATTGTTTTGTTGTTAATTACTCCATAAATGTGTAATGTGTTAATTCAGTCTAAAATCTTTTTGCAATGTTTATATGCGATATACGTAGCTGGAAACTACCTAATATTTAATAATAATAGTTACAACATTTATTAATATATAATGTTGAAATAAATATCACACAAAGTCTGTATATCGGTTTTTAGATGTCTTATAAATCTTCTTTTAAAATAGTATTAATGATTTTTATGAATCTTGAGTAAAAATTATGTTAATTATTATTAATCTAATTGTTATTATTTTAAGTAAAAGAACTGCAAGTATTCGCATAACCACGGGATCTCTGTTTGTGTATGAATGCACGGATTTGTTTTTGTTATGAGAGGGACGCCTTAGAAAGCATGGTGTAGGCCACCTGTGGCTCGCATCCGATCCCACGATCGTCGTCGCCCCTAAATCAACACAACAGGTATTTAGTATTTACAATAATAATAAGTAATATTTCTTTTATAATAATATTGCAGCAGGTGGTGTAGTGGTAGGACACTCGCCTGGCGTACCGCGAGCGCTATGTCATGGGTTCGTATCCTGGCCGGGGAGGATTTACTGGGCGCAATTCCTTAACTGTAGCCTCTGTTTAACGCAACAGTAAAATGTGTACTTGGATGAAAAAACGATTCTTCGCGGCGGGGATCGTATTCCAGGGACCTGCCCGAAACGCTACGCGTACTAGTGGCTGTACAAGAATGTAACAACTCTTGTATATATCTCAGGTTAGGGGCTAGGCATTTACACTCTTAGGTCAGCAAACTAGCTAGAAGGTTAGACCATTACACTCCACTGGTCAATCGGGGCCCTGCATGACTCAGCTTATCCTAACCTAGCCCAGCTTAAACCATCTTAGCATAGTTCATTCTAGCTGTGCATAGTGCTTGCACAGCCTTGCTTATCCTAGTTTACCTCTTCCTAGCCTACCGTAGCCAAGCCTATCCCAGTATACCCTTACCTAGTCTTGCCTAGCCTAACCCTGCCTTGCTTTTAAACATGACCAGTCCTTCCTACCCTAGCCAAGCCCTGACCAGCTTAGCCAAGCCAATCCCTGCCAAGATTTAGCATAGCCTTGCCTTTTTATTAATATATAGAGGGTACCACCTCTGGTTGAGTTTGTAGGAACCCTCCACTTATAGGGTTGAGGGTTCCATATATATATATATATATATATATATATATATATATATATATATATATATATATATATATATATATAATATAATATATATATATATATATATATATATATATATATATATATATATATATATATATATATATATAATGTGTGTGTGTAAACATGCCACGTGTGTGTAAATCACAAAATTTAACACTTGGTGAAAAATGTGACAGTGTCAGACCACGGAGGAAGAATTGAAACAGGAATTTCCTTAAGTACTTTCATATATTAATACATCTTCAGAATGAATAATTTTTTATATAAATTAAATTAAAAAAAATCATTCCTCCATGGTCTGACACTCATATATATATATATATATATATATATATATATATATATATATATATATATATATATATATATATATATATATATATATATATATATAATATATATATATATATATATATATATATATATATATATATATATATATATATATATATATATATATATATATATATATATATATATATATATATCCTGCCTGAAATGTTGCGTGTACTAGTGGCTTTACAAGATAGTTCTTATAGAGATAGCATTTTGTGGTTATTCTCTATATCTGGTTCACCTAACAGTAAATACGTACCTGGGAGTTAGACAGCTGCTATGGGTTGCTTCCTAGGGATGTGTGTGTGTGTTTGTATTCATGTTGAATTTTACAAAGTAGGAAGATATGTTTGTAAAAAAAAAAATCAAATATTTTTGAAAGTATAAGTAGATTTGATATTTTTCTTTAATTGTTTGTCTGCTGTCTTGCCTCCTTCATCAAATGGCATCATTCTTGTTTTTTTAAGGATATCAGGAAAAGTAAGGCACTCCAGAGATTTGTTGACCCCTTCCTAGTGTTGCCTAGCCCAGCCCAGCCTAGACAAGGCAGGCTGGGCATCCTAGCCTCACGCAGCTTAGTCCCAACCTACATGTAGCAGCCCAGTCCATCCTAAGTGATCATTACCTTACTGGCTGTGTTTTCTCTTCAGCCCTGAATGTAATGTGGTGGAACATAAGCAGATACATATCAGGTCTTAGAGAATCTGTACTTCATACATTTGTTAATAATTTCTCACAAACATTTAAATAATTAAACACAAATTGTATAATAACTTCATATTATTCTTGCAATTTATTTTTGCATTTTTTTATACAAAATTTACATTTTAAAAGATTACCTCTATTTTTAGATTGATGACTTGAAGACTACAGTGCCATCCACACCAAATCATGGTCTTAAAATATCTCCTAGCAATGACGAGACCAATTTTCACAGAGATCAAATTTTTGCTAAGCAGTATTCACAGGTAAATATATATTATATATATAATATTATATATATAAAATTAACTACTTCATTGCTCAAAGCACCTTTAGACATTCTGAGAGTTGTGCTATTTTATTAAAAAATTAATTAGGCTATATTTTAATTTTTTGTAATGTTTTCATTACTTTTTTTGTTTTGAAATATAAATTGTTGAGTTTTGAAACATTTTGACATTAACTATACCTGAATATTTATAAACAAAAAAATACCAGAACTATGTCCTTGACAATTGCACTAAGAAGTCTTTGCCAAAATTAGGTGCTCAGTGCAGTAGTTAAAAACTTAAAAGTTGTACCACCTCTTGTGCAAGATTAGGGACCCATAGCCTCAGAGAAGAAAATAAAGAGTACTCAGAGAAGGCCTTGAATAATAGGCAGGCTGTTTGTGTGTGTTTCGACGGTAAGCTTGCTGACACCAATTGTAGTTACCTAAGTGTAGTTACAGGATGAGAGCTACGCTCGTGGTGTCCTGTCTACCCAGCACTCTTTGTCACATAATGCTTTGAAACTACTGACGGTCTTGGCCGCCACCACCTTCTCACTTAACTTGTTCCAACCGTGTACCACTCTGTATGCGAAAGGAAATTTTTGTATATTTCTTTGGCATCTTTGTTTAGTTAGTTTAAATCTATGACCTTTTGTTCTTGAAGTTCCAGGTCTCGGGAAATCTTCCCTATCGATTTTATCAATTCCTGTTACTATTTTGTACATAGTGATTTTATCACCTCTTTTTGTTTTCTTCTAGTTTTGGCATATTTAATGCCTCTGACCTCTCAACATAGCTCTTGCCCTTTAGTTCTGGGAGCCACTTAGTAGCATGTCTTTGCACCTTTTCCAGTTTGTTGATGTGCTTCTTAAGATATGGGCACCACACAACCGCTGCATATTCTAGCCTTGGCCGAACAAAACTCGTGAACAATTTCTTTAGTATTTCGCCATCCATGTATTTAAACGAAATTCTGAAGTTAGAAAGCGTGGCATAGGCTCCTCACACAACGTTCTTTATGTGGGCCTCAAGTGATAGTTTTCTATCTAGAATCAACCCTAGACCTCTTTCTTTTATCAGAATTATATAAAGATTTCTCACATAATTTGTAGGTTGTGTGGGATCTATGTTCTATTCCATATTCCATAACATGGCATTTATTCACATTAAATTTCATTTGCCAAGTGGTGCTCCATATATTTATTTTGTCCAGGTTTTCTTGAAGGGCATAACAATCATCTAAATTTCTTATCCATCCCATTATCTTAGCATCATCAGCAAACATGTTTATATAATTCTGTATTCCAACTGGTAGATCATTTATGTAGACAATGAACATTTCTGGTGCATGTACTGTGGTACTCCACTTGTGACACTTCTCCAGTCCGATTGCCTCTGATTACTGCCCTCATTTTTCTATCAGTCAGAAAATTTTTCATCCATGTTAGAAGCTTACCTGTCACCCATCCAAAATTTTCTAGTTTCCAGAACAACCTCTTATGTGGAACTCTGTCGAAAGCCTTTTTTATGTCTAGATAGATGCAGTCGACCCAACTACCTTTTTCCTTTAAAATCTCTGTGGCTCAATCATAGAAACTGAGTAAATTCGATACACAGGATCTTCCAGATCGAAAACAATACTGTCTGTGTGATATTATATAATTTCTCTCCAGGTGTTCTACCCATTTAGTTTTTATTATTTTTTTTTCAATCTTTTCACTGTTACACTTGTCAATGATTCAGGTCTATAACTGAGAGGGGTGGGGTCTTCCCTGTTGCCACTTTTGTAGATTTTAACTATGTTAGCCTTTTTCCACATGTTTGCTATGACTCATGTACACAGGGATGCCTGAAAGATCAGGTGAAGTGGAAGGCTGAGCTCAGATACACATTCTCTTAGAACCCATGGTGAAACTCCATCTGGACCAACTGCTTTGTTCTTACTTAGCTACTTTAGCATATTTTCCACTTCATCTCTAGACACCTCTATACGCTCTATGATGTTCTCAGAAATTCTTATTGTGTCTGGTTCTCTTAAGATTTCATTTTGTATAAACACACTTTGGAACTTTTGGTTTAATGTTTCGCACATTGCATTATCATTTTCTGTGAATCTGTTTCCTATTTTCAACCTCTGGATATTATCCTTTACCTGCAATTTGTTGTTTATGAATTTGTAGAATAGGCCCAGTTCTGTTTTACATTTATCCATTATCCCTTTTTAAAAATTTCTTTCTGCCTCTCCCTTTACTGCTGTATAGTTGTTTCTCGCATCTTTGTATCGCTGGTATGATTGAGGGTTTGGCTTCTTTCTATGTTGATACCTGCTTGATGGGGTTCTGCTCTTCTACTCCCCAAGCCCGGCCCGAGGCCAGGCTCGACTTGTGAAAGTTTGGTCCACCAGGCTGTTGCTTGGAGCGGCCCGCAGGGCCACATACCCACCACAGCCCGGCTGATCCGGAACTTCTCTTAGAAAACAGTCCAGTTTTCTCCTGAAGATGTCCACGGTTGTTCTGGCAATATTTCTTATAGTCGCTGGGCGGACGTTGAACAACCGCGGACCTCTGATGTTTATACAGTGCTCTCTGATTGTGCCTGTGGCACCTCTGCTCTTCACTGGTTCAATCTTGCATTTTTTTCCATATCGTTCACTCCAGTACGTTGTTATTTTACTGTGTAGATTTGGGACCTGGCCCTCCAGTATCTTCCATGTGTATATTATTTGGTATCTCTCTCGTCTCCTTTCTAGAGAGTACATTTGGAGAGCTTTGAGACGATCCCAATAATTTAGGTGTTTTATCTCGTCTATGCGTGCCGTATATGTTCTCTGTATTCCCTCTATTTCAGCAATCTCTCCTGCTCTGAAGGGGGAAGTGAATACTGAGCAGTACTCGAGACGGGACAACATAAGGGACTTGAAGAGTACAACCATTGTGATGGGATCCCTGGATTTGAAAGTTCTCATAATCCATCCGATCATTTTTCTGGCTGACGCAATATTTGCTTGGTTATGCTCCCTAAACATTAGATCGTCGGACATCATTATTCCCAAATCCTTGACATGCTGTTTTTCTACTATGGGAAGATTCGATTGTGTTTTGTACCCTGTATTATGTTTCAGATCCTCATTTTTGCCATACCTGAAATTTATCACTGTTAAACATCATGTTATTTTCTGCTGCCCAATCGAAAACTTAGTTGACATCTGCTTGTAGTTTTTCAATGTCTTTCATTCCATTTTTGTCTCTTTTGGTCAGTGGCCCTCTCTCAATTTCTGTTGAACCAATCCTGTTTTCTGGCCCTGCATCTCTGTTTTGGTATGAATGTTTGTGTGCCTTCATTGTATATTTTGCAAAATTTGGCATACATTTAATTTACTTCCCTGTCTAGCAACAAGTCTGCCTAATTACTTATTAAAAAAAATTTGAAGTTCCCCATAGTGACCTCTCTCTCTCTCTCTCTTGAAATCAAGTTTATCAACTGTTTCAATGTCCCCATTTTCTGTGTGTGTGTGTGTTTGGAGGCTAAGCTTGCTGATACCATGTGTGTGTGTGTTTGGAGGCTAAGCTTGCTGATACCATGTGTGTGTGTGTGTTTTTGGAGGCTAAGCTTGCTGATACGGTGTGTGTGTGTGTGTGTTTGGAGGCTAAGCTTGCTGATACGGTGTGTGTGTGTGTGTTTGGAGGCTAAGCTTGCTGATACCATTTGTGTGTGTGTGTTTAGAGGCTAAGCTTGCTGATACCATTTGTGTGTGTGTGTGTGTGTTTAGAGGCTAAGCTTGCTGATACCATTTGTGTGTGTGTGTGTGTGTGTTTAGAGGCTAAGCTTGCTGATACCATGTGTGTATTTGGAGGCTAAGCTTGCTGATACCATGTGTGTATTTGGAAGCTAAGCTTGCTGATACCATGTGTGTGTGTGTTTGGAGGCTAAGCTTGCTGATACCATGTGTGTGTGTGTGTTTGGAGGCTAAGCTTGCTGATACGGTGTGTGTGTGTGTGTGTTTGGAGGCTAAGCTTGCTGATACCATTTGTGTGTGTGTGTTTAGAGGCTAAGCTTGCTGATACCATTTGTGTGTGTGTGTGTGTGTTTAGAGGCTAAGCTTGCTGATACCATTTGTGTGTGTGTGTGTGTGTGTGTTTAGAGGCTAAGCTTGCTGATACCATGTGTGTATTTGGAGGCTAAGCTTGCTGATACTATGTGTGTATTTGGAAGCTAAGCTTGCTGATACCATGTGTGTGTGTGTTTGGAGGCAAAGCTTGCTGATACCATGTGTGTGTGTGTGTTTGGAGGCTAAGCTTGCTGATACCATGTGTGTGTGTGTGTTTGGAGGCTAAGTTTGCTAACACAGTGTGTGTACTCACCTATTTTTACTCACCTGTTTAAATAATAATAGGGGTGTGTACCACCTCTGGTGCAATTGTAGGGACCCACAGCCTTGAAGAAAATAAAGAGTATTCAGAGAAGACCTTGTGGATTCTCACTGAACACTAATCTTTTCTTCTCCTATCACCCCTCTTATTTTGTTTTATGCTGTATTCTATTATATATCATATAAATACATAGCCAAATGGCAATATATATTATGTCTATACAAAAAGAAGACATCCACTTAATTTTTTTTCTCTTCTTTGTTTCTATGTGGATTTTGTTGTGACTAATGATTCTCCTCCTTCCCATCAACAGGTCTTCCTCACTGGGCTTGCTCGGCTTTTGTGTTACTGTGAGGGTGCCATCATCGTTTACCCTTCAAGACTGACTCATGCTGGCATTGCATTTGTGGACTTCCCTTCACAGTAAACAGTCCTTCTCCATATGGTGATTGTCCAGGGCAAGCAGGGTGTGACTGCCATCTTGGAGAAGCAGGGTCTTTTAATATGAAGAATCTTCCGTCTTCTCTACTTATGCCAGCTTGTGACAGCCTTGCATTCTTGTTACTTCATGGCCCTTGGGCCTTTTTTATTTATTTTACAATTTATATTTTTTTAAAATTTATTAATAAATTTTTTTATTAATACCCGTGTTTCACAAGAGATCCTTAACATTTTAAGCACCAATTGTATTGACTAATGTACGTCTTGTAACCTTTAAGACATAGACAAGACATAGATAAATGAGTGAATAATACTGAGTGACTAGGTTAGGGCGAGGAACATAGTACAGTGTCTGACTTTGGAAGAATGCCTACTGTTTTAGAAACCTTATTGCCATGATCATAATCGTATGGATTAAAAAGCATTTGTTGTCACTCCTACACTGTGGCTTGTTGAGCTTAAAACCTTTGCTCCTTGTTCGTGTTACATCTGACCTTTTGAAGAAATTGTATGAATCAATATCCTCCAAATTGTTCAGTATTTTAAAGGTTTCGCTCTATTACTCTCTCATTTGCATATATCTAAGCATATAGATTAGATATAGATTTAGATTAGATTTTTTAGTCAGGTAAAGGTACATACATTGCAGATGAGTTACAAAGGGAAAGACAATGACTAGAGTTCACTAGCTCTATTGGAAGAGAAACGTCTGCAAGACAAGTGTGGGCAAAAATTAAGGTAGCTAAGGGGAGCAGAGCCCGGCCTGCGGCTCACAACGACCCCCAGGGTAAGGCTGAAGAACTAATTCACAAGTGGAGTGATGCAGCATCATCCTCCTCCCTCCCTGCAGAAGTAAGCAGGGAACAGCTCCTCCGACATAATGACAGAAGGATTAGGATAACA
The DNA here is from genome assembly GCF_040958095.1 of Procambarus clarkii. Taxonomy (NCBI): domain Eukaryota; kingdom Metazoa; phylum Arthropoda; class Malacostraca; order Decapoda; family Cambaridae; genus Procambarus; species Procambarus clarkii. The sequence continues at coordinate 24,168,069 of NC_091220.1, forward strand.
AGAGCACAATCTAGTGATGACGAGTATGGGGAACCAATTACAGCCAAGGAAGTAAAGGGGGCTATGAAAAGGGTAAAAGTACAGCACCTGGTGAAGATGGCGTCACCTACGACATACTCAATGCACTGTGTGAAGTGTCTGGCAATCCACTACTCCACCTGTTTAACAAGTCATTCCTATGTGGAGTGTTGCCCACACAATGGAAACATGCAATAATGGTCCCAATACCGAAACCCAATGACCCTGGCAATTATAGACCTATCAGTCTCATGTAATGCACTTGGAAGATGCTTGAAAGGATCATCCTAAACCGACTATTGCACAAAATAGGCAGGTTAGGGGAGGGGTCAATGGATTTGTTAAAGGACGGAGGACAGCAAACTATAGTTAATTACCTTGCTAATGATACAGCTAAGTACTCCCAATAAACTCGCTCCTCGGGGCAAAATTTTAAAATTTAAAATACAATACCTAAAGCCACTAATACGCATAGCGTTTCGGGCAAGTATATACGAAGTAAAACCCAAACAAAGAACTGACTCCGTAGGACCCATAAAAGATGAGACTAACAATTTTAAGTTGTATGATAAAAGGGCGGCAAACACTCTCAATGAATACCTAACATCAGTGTTCACACTAGAAAGCTTGAATGACATCCCATCAACAACACAAATGTTTGTCGGAGGTAAGGAGAATGAATTAAGAGAAATACCAATTACACGCGACACAATCAGGAAGAGCATTGACAAACTAAAAGACTCAGAAGCCCAAAGTGTAAATGGATTTAAGTCCCAAGTCGTAAAGGAACTGGCAAATTAATTGGGTGGTTGTAGGTAGGAGCTGCCTCGTATGGGCCGGTGGGCCTTCTGCAGTTGTCTTTGTTCTTGTGTTCTTGTGTTCTTATGTTGAGTAGCAACATTTGCAAATTTGCAGATGATACAAAAATAGGTAGGGAAATTAACATGGAAGAAGACTCACTATCACTTCAAGTTGATCTAAATAGGGTTTTGAAATGGTCAAAAGATTGACAGATGCAGTTTAATGCTGATAAATGTAAAGTTTTGAGACTAGGTAATGATGATAGTTACAAGCTACGAGCTAGATGGTGTTGAGATTGCGAAGTCGGATTGTGAAAGGGATCTGGGAGTTATGATTAGTAAGAATTTAAAACAAAAGGATCAATGCATGAATGCTCGTAATAAGGCAAATAGGACACTGGGATTTATTAATCGAAGTGTTAGTAACAAGACACCTGGTGTGGTTCTTCAGCTATATCTTGCTCTGGTTAGGCCCCATTTACATTATGCAGTTCAGTTTTGGTCGCCATATTATAGAATGAATATAAATTCACTTGAACGTGTCTAGAGTAGGGTGACTAAGTTAATTCCCCAAAATAGAAATATTTTATATGAAGAAAGATTAACAAAGCTTAAATTGCATTCACGGGAAAAGAGAAGAGTTAGGGGTGATATGATAGAGGTTTACAAGTGGATGAATGGACATAACAAAGGGGATATTAGTAGGGTATTAAAAGTATCAACACATGACAGAACATAAAACAATGGGTATAAATTGGATAAGTTTAGATTTAGGAAAGACTTGGGTAAATACTGGTTTGGCAACAGGGTTGTTGATTTGTGAAACCAATTACCGCGTAACGTGGTGGAGGTGGGGTCCCTCGATTGTTTCAAGCGTGGGTTGGACATGTATATGAGTGGGTTTGGGTGGTTATAGATAGGAGCTGCCTCGTATGGGCCAATAGGCCTTCTGCAGATACCTTTATTCTTATGCTCTTAATTCACTATGCTTGCCAGTGAAACTCCTTTTCAGAAAATGCCCGAAACCCGAAACCCTGCCCGAAACGCTTTGCGTAATAGTGGCTTTAGGCATTGTATGTACTAGCTCTTATCTATAAAGCCAACAAATTTGTAAAATCTCTTTATGTATGTACCTTTGCCTAAATAAAAATTATTATTATTATTATTATAAAATCGCTGGACCATGGAATAGTTCCCCTAGTAATAGTTGAAGGTGATGTAGTGATCGAATAATCCTTATACTCCATTATCTCATCATCATAATGGCATAACTAATTACACAAGCATTAATCCTATCCCTATTTACAGGTAACGGTTTTCCACCCTTCTATATCTTACTGTGAGGTGTCGTCACCGTACATAAGCAAGCGACTTGAGAATAGCACATTACGGGCTATTCATGCCCGTGCCACCTCTTGGGTGGCTTAATCTTTATAAATAAATCAGAATAGCACACACCATTTGGTCCGGGAGCCATCTCCCGTCACGCAGGGTGCAGTTGCGCCTCCACAGATCTCCAGTATCATCTTTTGATACTGGTAATGGCTCAAAAGGGCCACCACTTACGGGGTATTCATGCCCGTGTCACCTCTTGGGTGGCTTAATCTTCATCAATCAATCGAATAGCACACAGTACAATCTCCAGTCAAGAATGTAGCACTCGGCGTGTACAGTTCTAATCGACCCAAGACGCTACAGCCTCGACACAGAGCAGACAGCAGACTACGACCGTTGTTCAGGTCCATGTAAACTACATCTACCCGAAGTCCTTCGTCTGAATAGCCAGTTACCAGTTACAGGAGATACTTTTTCACCCACAGAGTTATTAACTCATGGAACCGCCTACCCACCGAAGCGGTACGTGGCAAAACGATGCTGATTTTCAAAATATACCTGGAAAAGATCATTCCTCCCTACACCTGGGGGGTACCTTCGTTAAAGTAAAAAGGTATACAGAAATAACAAAGAAAATAGATATGAATACTATTACCTTCGATGTTAGTAGTAGTTGTGCAAGTGAGGAGAAAGAAAAAATATTACGGAGTTGGAAGGAAGTTTCTAAGGTACTCTCGTATCTCATGGAATGTGACGGACAGGGCAAAGGTAGTTTTATTATTAATCATGGATGAAAGTAGATTGATAATATTATCTTGGAACGTTAATAGATTAAAAACTAGAGCGGTGGATGTACACTATTATACTCTTAGAGAGAATATTAACATAGTAGCACTCCAGGAAACTGGGGATAGGGATGGTAACATTCTGAACATGAAGATGGACATGTTGAACATGAAGATGTTCAACTGCTGGGCGAGCCCTCTCCTACTCATCTGAGGGGAGGGAGATTAGATTATGCTTGTTTGATAAATGCTGAGGGCATAGAGGAGAATTGTCTTACTGTGGATGAAATGCTAAGAGATTTTGCATTACAAATACAGCTTAAACTAGATAAAAAGCATGCCTGCCTTCAGAGGAAAAGCTTAAAGTTTAATAAGGGAGAATTAAGGGGTCTTGTTGGTCATATTAAGTCTTGGTATGATACTTATAAGCCAGTTTCGGCAGAAGCATTTTATTAAGATTTAATTAAGGAGGTAGATGTATTTAATGCAACATTGAACCGGAAAACATCTGGTATAGAAAAGCATCCCCCCATAAAAGTGTGCGGAGAAGAGAAAGGAAATTTGGAGCAAGTATTGGCAGGAGTTTGCAGAGAAAGTTAGGAGTAACAAACTTGAAGGAAATCTGGCAAGACATAAATGAAATAAGGGGTAAAAAGCATAATTTTGTTGCACATCCTGACCCGTAAAGATTTGCAAAAGGTCTCGTAAATAAATGGGCGGAAGCTGCCAAACTTAGTTCATTTAATTACCCGCTGTAACGAGAGAGTCGTTTGATTCTTGGAAAGATCTAAGAAAGGATTTTATACTTACAGCAGGTAACAGTGGTGATGTCACTTGCACAGGTATTACCAGAGAAGAACTAATAACGGCGATTAAAGTTGGGAAATCTACCGCCCCCTGGGGAGGATGGAGTAACTTATGAAATACTTAATGAACTTGCCATTATGACGAGAAGCCCGCTGTTAGACCTCTAATATTAATTATAAAGAGGGCAGAATTCCCAGTAAATGAAAAAGAACTATGATCATCCCTATCCCTAAAGCCAATGGAGAGTACAGGCCTGTGTCTTTAACCTCGTGTTTTTGTAAAATGATGGAGAGGATCATTTTAAATAAACTTTTGTATATAATAGGTGATCAGCTGTCTAATAATTTTTCGGGTTCCTCAGAGGAAAAAGTACCTCTGACTGTATTATTAAATGTCTAGCTAATGGTAATGATTATTATAGAATTTTTATTGATTTATAAGGAGCTTTTGATAAAGCCAACAAAGAGGTTATTTTATATGAATTAGCTGGTCTTGGTGTTGAAGGGAGATTATTGCGCTGGATAGGGGATTATCTTCAGGAAAGGAAGGCTCAGGTGTGGTATCAAGGTTGTATGGTTCAAGGTTCAAGGTATCAAGGTCAAGAACTCTGCACACCTCAGGGAGGAGTGTTGAGTCTCACCCTGTTTAATGTACTAATGAATAAGATAGCATCTGAGAAATACTCAAATTGGGTAACTCCAATCATATATGCCGATGATATTTTGTTTCAGGGCAAAGATATTTCAAAGGTTCAAACAGTGTTGGACAATTTCGGAAACCAGTGTCACCACATGGGACTAGTGGTTAATGAAGACAAAACTAAAGTTTGAATGTAGAAGTCGGAGGCCCATTATATTGGAAATAAACGGTAAAAATATAGAGAGTGTTAATATATATAAATATTTAGGCATATATGTTGGATATACCCATGAGAGTTTGGAAACTGAGATGAACAGACTGTTGAGTCAATGTCGGAAGAGATTACAACCTCTGAAGGCATTGGCATGCTGTGGAAAGGAGTGGGAGTCCAAGTGCTACGAATGATGTACTTGAGTACTGTAAGATTTCTTATTGATTATGCTGCACCTGTCATTTCTTGTTTTGGTAAAGGTTGGATGGGCAAGTTGGAGAAGGTACAAAATGAAGCCGTTGGGGGTCGTTGTGAGCCGCTGCTACCTGAATTTTTGCCACACTTGTCTTGCAGACGTTTCTCTTCCAATAGAGCTAGTGAACTCTAGTCATTGTCTTTCCCTTTGTAACTCATCTGCAATGTATGTACCTTTACCTGACTAAAAAATCTAATCTAAATCTATATCTAATCTATATGCTTAGATATATGCAAATGAGAGAGTAATAGAGCGAAACCTTTAAAATACTGAACAATTTGGAGGATATTGATTCATACAATTTCTTCAAAAGGTCAGATGTAACACGAACAAGGAGCAAAGGTTTTAAGCTCAACAAGCCACAGTGTAGGAGTGACAACAAATGCTTTTTAACCCATACGATTATGATCATGGCAATAAGGTTTCTAAAACAGTAGGCATTCTTCCAAAGTCAGACACTGTACTATGTTCCTCGCCCTAACCTAGTCACTCAGTATTATTCACTCATTTATCTATGTCTTGTCTATGTCTTAAAGGTTACAAGACGTACATTAGTCAATACAATTGGTGCTTAAAATGTTAAGGATCTCTTGTGAAACACGGGTATTAATAAAAAAATTTATTAATAAATTTTAAAAAAATATAAATTGTAAAATAAATAAAAAATGCCCAAGGGCCATGAAGTAACAAGAATGCAAGGCTGTCACAAGCTGGCATAAGTAGAGAAGACGGAAGATTCTTCATATTAAAAGACCCTGCTTCTCCAAGATGGCAGTCACACCCTGCTTGCCCTGGACAATCACCATATGGAGAAGGACTGTTTACTGTGAAGGGAAGTCCACAAATGCAATGCCAGCATGAGTCAGTCTTGAAGGGTAAACGATGATGGCACCCTCACAGTAACACAAAAGCCGAGCAAGCCCAGTGAGGAAGACCTGTTGATGGGAAGGAGGAGAATCATTAGTCACAACAAAATCCACATAGAAACAAAGAAGAGAAAAAAAATAAAGTGGATGTCTTCTTTTTGTATAGACATAATAAATATTGCCATTTGGCTATGTATTTATATGATATATAATAGAATACAGCATAAAACAAAATAAGAGGGGTGATAGGAGAAGAAAAGATTAGTGTTCAGTGAGAATCCACAAGGTCTTCTCTGAATACTCTTTATTTTCTTCAAGGCTGTGGGTCCCTACAATTGCACCAGAGGTGGTACACACCCCTATTATTATTTAAACAGGTGAGTAAAAATAGGTGAGTACACACACGGTGTTAGCAAACTTAGCCTCCAAACACACACACACACACATGGTATCAGCAAGCTTAGCCTCCAAACACACACACACACATGGTATCAGCAAGCTTAGCCTCCAAACACACACACACATGGTATCAGCAAGCTTAGCTTCCAAATACACACATGGTATCAGCAAGCTTAGCCTCCAAATACACACATGGTATCAGCAAGCTTAGCCTCTAAACACACACACACACACACAAATGGTATCAGCAAGCTTAGCCTCTAAACACACACACACACACACAAATGGTATCAGCAAGCTTAGCCTCTAAACACACACACACAAATGGTATCAGCAAGCTTAGCCTCCAAACACACACACACACACACACCGTATCAGCAAGCTTAGCCTCCAAACACACACACACACACATGGTATCAGCAAGCTTAGCCTCCAAACACACACACACATGGTATCAGCAAGCTTAGCTTCCAAATACACACATGGTATCAGCAAGCTTAGCCTCCAAATACACACATGGTATCAGCAAGCTTAGCCTCTAAACACACACACACACACACACACACAAATGGTATCAGCAAGCTTAGCCTCTTAACACACACACACACACACAAATGGTATCAGCAAGCTTAGCCTCTAAACACACACACACAAATGGTATCAGCAAGCTTAGCCTCCAAACACACACACACACACACACCGTATCAGCAAGCTTAGCCTCCAAACACACACACACACACACCGTATCAGCAAGCTTAGCCTCCAAACACACACACACACATGGTATCAGCAAGCTTAGCCTCCAAACACACACACACATGGTATCAGCAAGCTTAGCCTCCAAACACACACACACACAGAAAATGGGGACATTGAAACAGTTGATAAACTTGATTTCAAGAGAGAGAGAGAGAGGTCACTATGGGGAACTTCAAAATTTTTTTAATAAGTAATTAGGCAGACTTGTTGCTAGACAGGGAAGTAAATTAAATGTATGCCAAATTTTGCAAAATATTCAATGAAGGCACACAAACATTCATACCAAAACAGAGATGCAGGGCCAGAAAACAGGATTGGTTCAACAGAAATTGAGAGAGGGCCACAGACCAAAAGAGACAAAAATGGAATGAAAGACATTGAAAAACTACAAGCAGATGTCAACAAAGTTTTCGATTGGGCAGCAGAAAATAACATGATGTTTAACAGTGATAAATTTCAGGTATGGCAAAAATGAGGATCTGAAACATAATACAGGGTACAAAACACAATCGAATCTTCCCATAGTAGAAAAACAGCATGTCAAGGATTTGGGAATAATGATGTCCGACGATCTAATGTTTAGGGAGCATAACCAAGCAAATATTGCGTCAGCCAGAAAAATGATCGGATGGATTATGAGAACTTTCAAATCCAGGGATCCCATCACAATGGTTGTACTCTTCAAGTCACTTATGTTGTCCCGTCTCGAGTACTGCTCAGTATTCACTTCCCCCTTCAGAGCAGGAGAGATTGCTGAAATAGAGGAAATACAGAGAACATATACGGCACGCATAGACGAGATAAAACACCTAAATTATTGGGATCGTCTCAAAGCTCTCCAAATGTACTCTCTAAAAAGGAGACGAGAGAGATACCAAATAATATACACATGGAAGATACTGGAGGGCCAGGTCCCAAATCTACACAGTAAAATAACAACGTACTGGAGTGAACGATATGGAAAAAATGCAAGATTGAACCAGTGAAGAGCAGAGGTGCCACAGGCACAATCAGAGAGCACTGTATAAACATCCAAGGTCCGCGGTTGTTCAACGTCCTCCCAGTGACTATAAGAAATATTGCCAGAACAACCGTGGACATCTTCAGGAGAAAACTGGACTGTTTTCTAAGAGAAGTTCCGGATCAGCCGGGCTGTGGTGGGTATGTGGCCCTGCGGGCCGCTCCAAGCAACAGCCTGGTGGACCAAACTCTCATAAGTCGAGCCTGGCCTCGGGCCGGGCTTGGGGAGTAGAAGAGCAGAACCCCATCAAGCAGGTATCAACATAGAAAGAAGCCAAACCCCCAATCATACCAGCGATACAAAGATGTGAGAAACAACTATAAAGCAGTAAGGGGAGAGGCAGAAAGAATTTTTTAAAAAGGGATAATGGATAAATGTAAAACAGAACTGGGCCTATTCTACAAATTCATAAACAACAAATTGCAGGTAAAGGATAATATCCAGAGGTTGAAAATAGGAAACAGATTCACAGAAAATGATAATGCAATGTGCGAAACATTAAACCAAAAGTTCCAAAGTGTGTTTATACAAAATGAAATCTTAAGAGAACCAGACACAATAAGAATTTCTGAGAACATCATAGAGCGTATAGAGGTGTCTAGAGATGAAGTGGAAAATATGCTAAAGTAGCTAAGTAAGAACAAAGCAGTTGGTCCAGATGGAGTTTCACCATGGGTTCTGAGAGAATGTGTATCTGAGCTCAGCCTTCCACTTCACCTGATCTTTCAGGCATCCCTGTGTACATGAGTCATAGCAAACATGTGGAAAAAGGCTAACATAGTTCCAATCTACAAAAGTGGCAACAGGGAAGACCCCACCCCTCTCAGTTATAGACCTGAATCATTGACAAGTGTAACAGTGAAAAGATTGAAAAAAAAAATAATAAAAACTAAATGGGTAGAACACCTGGAGAGAAATTATATAATATCACACAGACAGTATTGTTTTCGATCTGGAAGATCCTGTGTATCGAATTTACTCAGTTTCTATGATTGAGCCACAGAGATTTTAAAGGAAAAAGGTAGTTGGGTCGACTGCATCTATCTAGACATAAAAAAGGCTTTCGACAGAGTTCCACATAAGAGGTTGTTCTGGAAACTAGAAAATTTTGGATGGGTGACAGGTAAGCTTCTAACATGGATGAAAAATTTTCTGACTGATAGAAAAATGAGGGCAGTAATCAGAGGCAATCGGACTGGAGAAGTGTCACAAGTGGAGTACCACAGTACATGCACCAGAAATGTTCATTGTCTACATAAATGATCTACCAGTTGGAATACAGAATTATATAAACATGTTTGCTGATGATGCTAAGATAATGGGATGGATAAGAAATTTAGATGATTGTCATGCCCTTCAAGAAAACCTGGACAAAATAAATATATGGAGCACCACTTGGCAAATGAAATTTAATGTGAATAAATGCCATGTTATGGAATATGGAATAGAACATAGATCCCACACAACCTACAAATTATGTGAGAAATCTTTATATAATTCTGATAAAAGAAAGAGGTCTAGGGTTGATTCTAGATAGAAAACTATCACTTGAGGCCCACATAAAGAACGTTGTGTGAGGAGCCTATGCCACGCTTTCTAACTTCAGAATTTCGTTTAAATACATGGATGGCGAAATACTAAAGAAATTGTTCACGAGTTTTGTTCGGCCAAGGCTAGAATATGCAGCGGTTGTGTGGTGCCCATATCTTAAGAAGCACATCAACAAACTAGAAAAGTGCAAAGACATGCTACTAAGTGGCTCCCAGAACTAAAGGGCAAGAGCTATGTGGAGAGGTCAGAGGCATTAAATATGCCAAAACTAGAAGACAACAAAAAGAGGTGATAAAATCACTATGTACAAAATAGTAACAGGAATTGATAAAATCGATAGGGAAGATTTCCCGAGACCTGGAACTTCAAGAACAAAAGGTCATAGATTTAAACTAACTAAACAAAGATGCCAAAGAAATATACAAAAATTTTCTTTCGCATACAGAGTGGTACACGGTTGGAACAAGTTAAGTGAGAAGGTGGTGGCGGCCAAGACCGTCAGTAGTTTCAAAGCATTATGTGACAAAGAGTGCTGGGTAGACGGGACACCACGAGCGTAGCTCTCATCCTGTAACTACACTTAGGTAACTACAATTGGTGTCAGCAAGCTTACCGTCGAAACACACACAAACAGCCTGCCTATTATTCAAGGCCTTCTCTGAGTACTCTTTATTTTCTTCTCTGAGGCTATGGGTCCCTAATCTTGCACCAGAGGTGGTACAACTTTTATGTTTTTAACTACTGCACTGAGCACCTGATTTTGGCAAAGACTTCTTAGTGCAATTGTCAAGGACATAGTTCTGGTATTTTTTTGTTTATAAATATTCAGGTATAGTTAATGTCAAAATGTTTCAAAACTCAACAATTTATATTTCAAAACAAAAAAAGTAATGAAAACATTACAAAACATTAAAATATAGCCTAATTAATTTTTTAATAAAATAGCACAACTCTCAGAATGTCTAAAGGTGCTTTGAGCAATGAAGTAGTTAATTTTATATATATAATATTATATATATAATATATATTTACCTGTGAATACTGCTTAGCAAAAATTTGATCTCTGTGAAAATTGGTCTCGTCATTGCTAGGAGATATTTTAAGACCATGATTTGCTGTGGATGGCACTGTAGTCTTCAAGTCATCAATCTAAAAATAGAGGTAATCTTTTAAAATGTAAATTTTGTATAAAAAAATGCAAAAATAAATTGCAAGAATAATATGAAGTTATTATACAATTTTTGTTTAATTATTTAAATATTTGTGAGACATTATTAAGAAATGTATGAAGTACAGATTCTCTAAGACCTGATATGTATCTGCTTATGTTCCACCACATTACATTCAGGGCTGAAGAGAAAACACAGCCAGTAAGGTAATGATCACTTAGGATGGACTGGGATGCTACATGTAGGTTGGGACTAAGCTGCGTGAGGCTAGGATGCCCAGCCTGCCTTGTCTAGGCTGGGCTGGGCTAGGCAACACTAGGAAGGAGTCAACAAATCTCTGGAGTGCCTTACTTTTCCTGATATCCTTAAAAAAACAAGAATGATGCCATTTTATAAAGGAGGCAAGACAGCAGACAAACAATTAAAGAAAAATATCAAATCTACATATACTTTCAAAAATATTTGATTTTTTTTTTTACAAACATATCTTCCTACTTTGTAAAATTCAACATGAATACAAACACACACACACATCCCTAGGAAGCAACCCATAGCAGCTGTCTAACTCCCAGGTACTTATTTACTGTTAGGTGAACCAGATATAGAGAATAACCACAAAATGCTATCTCTATAAGAACTATCTTGTAAAGCCACTAGTACACGCAACATTTCAGGCAGGATATATAAAATATATATATATATATATATATATATATATATATATATATATAACTGAAAACTCACACCCCAGAAGTGACTCGAACCCATACTCCCACAACTGGTATGTACAGGGACGCCTTAATCCGCTTGACCATCACGACCGGACAAAAGGAAGTGATAGCCGAGGCTATATGAACCACTTCCCCGCCGGCACTCGGATGGTAATCTTGGGCATAGCATTTTATCAAATCACCTCATTCTTTGGGGCACACGTGAGGAACACAAATGCAAACAAGCCTGAATGGTCCCCAGGACTATATACAACTGAAAACTCACACCCCAGAAATGACTCGAACCCATACTCCCACAACTGGTATGTACAGGGACGCCTTAATCCGCTTGACCATCATGACCGGACAAAAGGAAGTGATAGCCGAGGCTATATGAACCACTTCCCCGCCGGCACTCGGATGGTAATCTTGGGCATAGCATTTTATCAAATCACCTCATTCTTTGGGGCACACGTGAGGAACACAAATGCAAACAAGCCTGAATGGTCCCCAGGACTATATACAACTGAAAACTCACACCCCAGAAGTGACTCGAACCCATACTCCCACAACTGGTATGTACAGGGACGCCTTAATCCGCTTGACCATCACGACCGGACAAAAGGAAGTGATAGCCGAGGCTGATTTGATGATTTGATAAAATGCTATGCCCAAGATTACCATCCGAGTGCCGGCGGGGAAGTGGTTCATATAGCCTCGGCTATCACTTCCTTTTGTCCGGTCGTGATGGTCAAGCGGATTAAGGCGTCCCTGTACATACCAGTTGTGGGAGTATGGGTTCGAGTCACTTCTGGGGTGTGAGTTTTCAGTTGTATATAGTCCTGGGGACCATTCAGGCTTGTTTGCATTTGTGTTCCTCACGTGTGCCCCAAAGAATGAGGTGATTTGATAAAATGCTATGCCCAAGATTACCATCCGAGTGCCGGCGGGGAAGTGGTTCATATAGCCTCGGCTATCACTTCCTTTTGTCCGGTCGTGATGGTCAAGCGGATTAAGGCGTCCCTGTACATACCAGTTGTGGGAGTATGGGTTCGAGTCACTTCTGGGGTGTGAGTTTTCAGTTGTATATAGTCCTGGGGACCATTCAGGCTTGTTTGCATTTGTGTTCCTCACGTGTGCCCCAAAGAATGAGGTGATTTGATAAAATGCTATGCCCAAGATTACCATCCGAGTGCCGGCGGGGAAGTGGTTCATATAGCCTCGGCTATCACTTCCTTTTGTCCGGTCGTGATGGTCAAGCGGATTAAGGCGTCCCTGTACATACCAGTTGTGGGAGTATGGGTTCGAGTCACTTCTGGGGTGTGAGTTTTCAGTTGTATATAGTCCTGGGGACCATTCAGGCTTGTTTGCATATATATATATATATATATATATATATATATATATATATATATATATATATATATATATATATATATATATATATATATATATATGTCGTACCTAATAGCCAGAACGCACTTCTCAGCCTACTATTCAAGGCCCGATTTGCCTAATAAGCCAAGTTTTCATGAATTAATGTTTTTTCGTCTACCTAACCTACCTAACCTAACCTAACCTAGCTTTTTTTGGCTACCTAACCTAACCTTACCTATAAATATAGGTTAGGTTAGGTTAGGTAGGGTTGGTTAGGTTCGGTCATATATCTACATTAATTTTAACTCCAATAAAAAAAAATTGACCTCATACATAAAGAAAAGGGTTGCTTTATCATTTCATAAGAAAAAAATTATAGTAAATATATTTATTCA
>NC_091220.1:24183666-24390677 GCF_040958095.1 Procambarus clarkii
GATATTTATTTCAACATTATATATTAATAGAATGTTGTAACTATTATTTTTATATATTAGGTAGTTTCCAGCTACGTATATCGCATATAAACGTTGCAAAAAGATTTTAGACTGAATTAACATATTACACATTTATGGAGTAATTAACAACAAAACAATCTTTATTTTCATTGCAGAACATATATCAGAGCATACTAGTGACTCATACATTTAAAATAGTGTGATTTTTAAACAATTCGGTTGTAAACCCGCAGAACCGCCTACCCGCCAAAGACGTAACATAAGAAATAGTATATAATTCATTATTTTAAATTCCATATATAATCATTAATAATTTTCGGCAGCTATCGAGGTTCTCCATAGGTAAATTCCTGTACTCTAACAAGATGCTACTTGCTGTTTAGCTGTTTAAATTCTTGGAAAATCGTAATGACCAGCGACATAAAATATAACAATGAAATAGTAGCTGGTAACTGTAGCTGAACGAAAAATTAAATTCCAAATTGATTAGATGTTTTCCTAAATATGAAGATCGACCTGAAGGAATTTTATGAATTATGGACTAATTAAACAAAAAAAATAGGTAATTTTACTTGAAGAACAGATACCAGAGAATAGTTAGTGAGTACATTTATATTGCATAATGGGAGAAAGCCCCTGGTAGCCGCGAATTAAAATAACCACCTACATTAATTGATAACTAGGAAATAGTATCTGGAAACTTTATCTGAACGAAAACACAATACCAATTTGTTTAGATGTTTTTCTTAATATAAAGATCAACAGTAAGGAATCTTATTCATTATGGACAAATTAACAAAAAAAAAAACGATAATTTTCATTGAGGACCATATATTAGAGCATACTTAGTCACTTATATATTAAAAGTATTGTGTATTTTGAACCATTGAAGTTGTAAACAAACAGAACGGCCTACCCGAAAAGTCGTAACATAAAATGTTGCCTATGTTTGCTAATTTATTATTTGATAAATGATTATTATTAATTTACGACAACTATAGAGGTTTCCCATTAGTTAAATTACTGTTGTCTGACTAAATGCTACTACAAAACATATATAAATCCTGGGAAAGTCACAATGACCAGCGACATTAAAGCATAGAGGGTTAAATAGTAACAGGCAACTGTCGGCGAACGAAAAATTCATTTCCAAATTTATTAGATGTTTTCCTAAATATAAAGATCGATAGGCTGGAATTTTCTGGATTATGGCCTAATTAAGGCAAAAATATATATTTTTTTACTTGAAGAACAAATATCAGAGCATAGTCAGTGAGTTATAGAATAATAAGAGTGTGGTATTTCATTGTATAACAAGAGATAGTCCATGGAAGCGAAAATAGACGTAGTTTTACACAAAATATCGTCCAAAAACAGCCGTAGAGTCAAACGGCAAATGTTGACGTTCTTTTTAAGAGGACAGGTTGGACAAAGACCATATCGAGTGTTTTAAATTGTCTCTCCCATATATTCTTTCAAGAAAAGTGGTTACATTTCTTACTGTAAAAAAGGAAAATTTGAATTTTTTTTTAGTCATTTGTTCAAAATAATCCATTCGAAAATTTGTATTACAGAGACATTTAATGCCATAATTTTCAAAACAAGTTGTAACGTTATCATATAACATTATTTTTTCTGTGAGGATTTGTATTTTGAAGACATATATTCTTCCACTAGCTGAGTAATTTTATGAGTGTTGGATACAACTCGTAATATCCGTTTATGTAATGGCTCATCTTTTTTAATTTCAGGGAAAAAGAAAATTGGAATATTAATAAATAAAATGTTAATTTTACCACTCCCACTCCCATTTTCTAAGAACTGTGCAACATTATTTATATTGGGAGAGTAATCACAGACTGAATGGGAATCCAATTTCATAATAAATTTCCTTTTCAATTTTATGAGTAGGTATTGTACGAGTAATTGTAAGTCTTCTACACTATTATTTTCAAAGGTAACATCATCATCATTCTTATCAACATTATTAATATTATGATGATGATAGTTGGTTAGCACAATTGTTCCTAAAGGTAAAGCAGGAGGATAAAAGTGTAATTTTTTGAAATAAGATAATGGGATTTCTATACTACCATCTGAGTTACATGCAAACATTATTTAGTTTTGTTTTTAATATTGAGTGAATTCATAAATCGATTAAAAAAAATTTCGGTATTTTCGTAATCAATCAAATCAGTCTTGGATACAAATTTTGCCTTTAAAATTACCTTTGCACATCCACGTTCAATATCTTCAAAATTTGAACATGGATATGTTCCTTTATGTATTTCAATATTATTTTTATCAATCTTACACTTCATCTAAATAGATAATTCTTGTTTTTCCTCATCAAAATGGGGATCCGGACACGCTGTACACGGAAAATGTTTATTGTCATGTAAGTTAGTATACATAGGACCGCAGTCACATAGACCATTAGAATAACCTGGAGCTGTAATTACACCAGATGGTAAATGTACCAGACAAGGATCGCGGAAACAGGCTGAACGTGAGATATCTGGATTAGAAATATATCCAGGGGAACATCGACATATATATTTTTCTTGTTCTTTTAATGGTATAAAAAAGTCTTGGGGGGTCATTTGAGTAAGGTTCACTACTTCATCCTGCCCATTGGTAATTTTAACCAAAGTTCCTCCTGGTTCACATGCAGTTAATCTATTTGTAGTTGTGCTATAAAGACCTGGTAGGTAGGATTTACACTTCCATCGATCTTCTTAATAATAATAATAATAATAATAATAATCTTTATTTAGGTAAGGTACATACATAAAGAGATTTACAAAGTTTGTTGGCTTTATAGATAGAGCTAGTACATACAATGCCTAAAGCCACTATTACGCAAAGCGTTTCGGGCAAGAAAAACATTAATGACTACAGCTTAAAACTAATGGGTAAAAAGAAAAGATGTGATGAGTACATATAAAAAATAGAGGTAAAAGAGGGGGGAACATTGTTGAAAAAGCAGCACAAATACAATTACAAATTATTACAGAAAATTACATTCAAACAGCGTTGATTTGAAAACAAAAAAACAAAAAATATACATGGGTTGACAACAGGGGGGTAAGGTGGGTTACATGGAATTTATTAGGTATAGCTTCGTTTTTAACTTAAACTGGTTGAGAGAGGTACAGTCTTCAAATGAATACTGGGAGAAACCCCAAACTGGGTCACAAAATTTTTCTTCTGGTTGTTTCCAAAGACAGTATGTGCATCCTGGTTTGAGGATTCCACCTCCATAATAATATTTTATATTGTTAGTAGAAGATGATATAGGTATTACGACCTTTTCTAAATAACGTCCACATTTACGGCCCCCAAGTTTTTCACAAATTTGGTTGTCATGAGACTGAGAACTATCTACTTTTAAAATCATTCCCTTACATTTATTGATTTTAATGTCATTATTATTATCATATTCATTATAATTTAGCCAACCTTGTAGATCAATAAATTCGTGTCTTTCTTCAAATGCAATTTCTTCAGCTTCAAGTCCCTCTTTAATACTTTGACGTAAAAAACTATGAATGTAAAAACATTACAGTAATATAAAGAAAATTAAAATATATAAAATAAATTATGAAAATTATAACCGGAATTTGAAGAAAATACTGGTATGTCGAAGAAATCATTTTTGGTTTTTATTTAAGAGAAAATTTAGGAGTTTCTCAGTTGAAACTTTTTTATTACAATTTGTGGAATAACAGTGAAAACGATGACGATGAATATAAAGTCTACCTGAAGGTGTACGAGATTTACCACGAACTTCATGAAAAGGACAAAAAATATTACATTGCCATTTTTGGTTCATTGCTAAGAGTTCATTATATGGCTCCTTACATAATAATTCAGCACATTTTTGTGTAATTATCTCTGTTTTTTTTTTTTAAATTGTTCAATTTTTGGTTGATGCAGCGATCGTTTTAAAACCAACCTAGAATGACTAATTACATTTCCTCCTCCTCCTCCTAAATTATTATTATTATTATTATTATTATTATTATTATTATTATTATTATTAATAATTATTTAAAAAATATTATTTCTAGTGGATAAGTGTCCCTGTTTAATTTCATTGATACTAGTAAATTCTATTGAAGTCTCAATACATTGATATATAAATGAAACACTCGCCATATTGGTACATGATCCTTATTACTAAACAATAGAGAGAGAGAAAAGCTTACAAGATAATATAAAGGATATTGTAGAATCAGAGAACCTAAGATATATATATAGCTGTACTGTCAGAAGTAAAATATTTTTTAAAGACAAAGTAAGTTATCGTGCAAATATGATCGGCGCACGACACTGAATTCTGCCAGGCCAACTACAACACTATTTTCTTCAAATTCTTGTTACCAATTTTCATATTTTTTTTTAATATTCTATAATTTTCTTTATATTGCTGATCCTTTGTACATACATAAGTCTTTTAAGAGGGACTGGAAGCTGAATCCTCCTATTATTTATTATTGAAACTTGACATAAAGGATGACGAGCCTTATTACCAAAGAGAGTAAGACAAAAGTTTACAGATATTATAAAGTATATTGAAGAATCAGAGAACTTAATTATAGCTGTACCATCAGAAGTAAAACAATTTGAAAAGCTGTTAAATTCTTGGGTATTATATTTACCTAATCTCCAAAATGTTGTGGTAAAGAGAGGAAATTGTAATAAGTGTTGGTACCAAAGTGAGAATAAAAAAACACTCACTATTTTTAGGTCACCTTTCGAAATAATTATTAAGCAAAATGATATAAAAGTTAGCTCTTCGTTTCTTATGAAAGATGTAATATTATTATTAGTAGAAGCTATTCAAAAAGAAAAGAGAAATATCCATGTATATTGGGATTAATTAATAACAAATATGATAAATTTATATACATTTTTTATAAACATGAAATTTAATTTAAATTTCAAATAACATTAAGTATTATATCAAATTTTGGAATATAAAAACCATTTGTCGGAAAATCCGACACCATTTAATATATCATACAGATAATAGCTGTATTGTATAAACAAGTTACCCATAGAAAACGTAACTTGTAGTGGAATTACCATCTAAAGAAAACGGGATATCATCACCACATACTATTATAATTCACCACCTATTATGGTGGGAATTATTCTTAAATACATTAGTCTTTGGACTTTACCATCATAAAACATCTTATATAAATTAACTTAATTATCAATATTAAAGTAGAGTAAATGTGACCCTTCTATCACTTTCTGACATGTGGACAATGTAAGCCAGGCGTCAGAGTGAGGAAGGAGGGCAGCCATTGTTTTATACGAGACCAGAGGCTCACACGGGAGCAAATTCGGCTCCTGTTGATTTTACTTGGACGTAGTGTTATGGAAACCAAAGGTGTACCATTTTCAACACGCTGTCTACAAATTCAAGTTAAGTGTCTATCCGAAACCCGTTTATCATTCATTTATGGCCATTAATGTCAGGATATAGGGTGACCCGGTTAGATAACGTGGAAGCCTCAAACTAAAGGTAATTAAGCCAGGTCTTTATTGTTCCATGTACAATGTTTCTCTGAAATACCTGTCATATACTAGGTTTCTGGCTTCACAGCTAGCGCCCTTTTAACAGGTCAAGACGAGGAAGCATGTTTGTGCTTCAGTTACCAGCACGTGGAAGCTACCTCAAAGAGGGAAAATGTGGTCTACATCCTGGTTATACCTGCTGTACAAATAAGATAAGGAACCTTTTCAATGTATGTAGTTAATTCTGTAGTTTGATTGGCTGCATATATATAAACTAATAAACCCCCCTAATGTGTAGAGGATCGATTTGTGAGATTATGAGATTATTGCAGAAATACAGTCCACTTAACATTATACAAATTGCTATCGAAGTATATAAATTAACGTAAATATAATTCGTAAATTCTATATATATTCATATAAATTAAATAAATATAAATCTCACAGGTCGGTTCCCACATTATTTGGTCCTTCGAACCGGATTATTTGGTGCTATGAACCCACATTTGGTCATCTTAGTACCGGATGAACCAGTTAACCAGTGGATTCATTAAATATACTAGTGCAGTGTTATTTAAACAAAGCCAGCCAGTCAAAGACGGCGGCGTTGCCTCGAACGAGTTCACGAGCCCCACTCAGTTCAGATCTGCCTCATCAGCGGTTTCATGCACACCCACGGATTTGGTGGTGTTATTCTGTGAAATGACAGCACTAATATAGAAGCCAGCCAAATTACTGGCTGTGTCCTTTGCAAGATTGTTCACGGATTTCGTGGTGTTACATTTCGCGAGAGATTATCCACGAATTTTGTGGACTTTATTTCACGAGGTCACTAATAATATTTAATACTTCTAGATAATATTAGAAGTTTCATAGAGGCTAATTAAGAGGCTATTATCAATAATTGTGTATATTATTTCTCCAAAATAGAGAATTATTTAATATATATTGCACTAGTGATCACAGTATAATATTTACTAATTGCCAACCCACAACAGGGTAGGATATTAACCATTGACTAGTTGAACTATTATTGCTCATCCTAGTCCCATTATTACCATAGTCAGTTGTACTATATTGATCAACCTAACACCATTAATGAATGGTCCAGACCCTATTTTGGGTGTAATTTTTATCAACTCGAGTTGAGTTGTGTATATAATAATTTACTTATGATCATTACACCTTTGAGTGATTAATTAGTGTCTATTCCATCCTAGGGTGATATTGAAGAGCTAACCTAAAGGTACTTCCAGTGACACTGGTTTATCACTCAAATCATTAGTGTGGATGATTGTATATATATAATGTGTATTAATTTTAAGTGCTAACCTCTAGTAGAGGTAGGATTATTGCCTAGTGAGTGCAGAATTTACCCTAGGCTACCATTAGTACTTGCTCACAATTTATGAGCCAGTGGTGCCCAATTAACAAGTCACCATGACCAATCCACAGAAAGCAAAGCATGCTTTAATATCAAGCAAACGCCAACTAACAAGAGATCTCAACCAATATGAACAGTTGTTATATGAGCCTGTAATTAATTATCGTCGGTTGAAAATACCACTGTTGCAGATTCAAACCCAATTGCATATATTGAAAGCAAATAGGAAATCTTACCAAAATCAGGTCCACGACGACGACGACATAGTAGTTGAAGATGTGGAACCATTCCTGTCTGACCTTGCACAATATGAAGAAGAAACTCAAGGCAGGTTGGAACATTTACACAGGATAATTGAATCAGAACAAATAGCAAGTACATCAAATAAAGTAGATAATGTTATGGATGATCTGGATCTTTTTGAGAATAAATGTAAAGCCAGATTAGATCCTTTAATCAACAAGGATAAAGCTTCACCCACTACAGCTTCACCCAATAATATACCACCAGAAATTAAGCAGTTTTCAGACAATTTATCCACAGTCTATGTGGTTTCTGAAAACCCAATACCTGAAGCTACTAAGTTAACATGCCTCCAAACTAGAGGTGAAGCTGAACCAGTAGTAGAAAATGTAAATGAAAATAGCAACAGCACTAATTTCCCAGTCCAGCCTTCTAGGAATAATGCTGGCAATGAGAAAACTGTCATACATCTAGTACTACAATTGCTGGATTTACCTCAACCTGATCAGACTGCTGACTCATTACAATCCTTCAGCATGGAGTTTGAGTCACTACTAAGAACATTCAGACTTAAGGTTGATATAACTACTAGTGAATGGATGACCAAAGTAGTCCTTCAACGAAAATTGTCCAGCGATATACTAGATGAATTATATGCACATCAACATAACACCATCCTGACAGTACAGGACATCACTGAAGGTTTACATTCCATCATAAACAAACGACGTGCAAATGAGGAAGTTAAAGCCTCTTGCAAGCCTTCAGAAATAGAAAATAGTCAATTAAAGGGTAAAACAACTACCCCAAATAAACATCAGTCAATTACTCAAACATCAAGTTGCAGAAAATCTGACAATGCAGCAGAATCCTCCAAGCCTACTGTTACTAGTTCACCCAAACCGGTAACTTCTAAACGTGCAGTAGGCTGGGGGACATGTATGTTCTGCAAAAAGAAACATTCAACATACGGTTGTGCTAATTATCCAACCAGAGACACTCGTATGGAGCGACTCCAGGAATTAGGGAGATGTTCAAGGTGTCTCAAGTCACACAACATAGACTATTGTGATACCCAATTCAACACCTGCAACAGGTGTAGAAGAGGTAGGCACCATGCAGCACTGTGCAAATATACGAAATTAACGTATTCAAGACCCATGGTGGAAGATAGCATTCCCACCACAGTACAGTACTGCAAGGTGCAACAAACAAAGAGTGTCCAATCGGCAAAGTCTAAAGGTAATACGACTTTGCCTACTGCCCAAATTACCATCCTGAATAAGAGGGCCAAGGTCCATACCCGTGGGTTGTTTGACCAAGGATCCCAGAGAACATATATTACTAAAAAGCTGGCAGATGAATTACAATTAAGGCCTGTAGCCCAGATGTCATTCAACATCTCAGGGTTTGTAACAGATGCAGGACCTCAAGTCTACCAGGTGGTACAACCATCAGTACGTTTAGGCAGGTACGTCTGTCGAGTACAAGCCATTGTGGTGGACAAAATACCAGTAGACCTACAAGTTCAAGGTCTGAGAGCAACAGCCAAATTCCTGAGAAATAGAGGAATAAAATTGGCAGATAATATTAAGTCTGATCACCTCACCGACTTCGGTCTCCTTGTAGGGACAGACTATTGTCATCGATTCATCGGTAGCCCTACTAAATATCAGGGTATAACCATGTTAAACTCTGCAGGAGGTAAATTACTCTCAGGCCCAGTATCAAGCCTGAGGAGACCTATGCCTGCAGATAAACAATACTAGTAGAAATCTAAATTTGTCAGCTGATTATATTTCTCCAGTAGCATTATACTAAGGAGATTACAGCTGACTATACCAACAGATGTTGATGTTAGTATCATCATATAAAGCTGAAGATGAGTTCATGAGGCCTCAGTGGCAAATCAGTGAACAGTAGCCTAAAACAGCTACAAGTCACTGCGACCAATGTCACTGATCCCACTGCAGTCCCAGAACCATACTTTACTTTAATGATGAGCTATTCAATCTTCTGAATCAATTAACTAAATTAAACCCCAATAAATCTGATGACTGATTTGATACATTTATTATTTAATCAAGATGTATTCCATGGGCCTCAGTGTTTATATATCAGTGACCAGTTACCTGAACAAACTTCAAGTTATATCTAATGTCACTGATCTCACTGCAGTCCCTGAATCATACTTGACTGTAGTACTTGATCACATCCAGTCTTCTGGGTTAAATAATATGTAATAAGGCTTGAATATTAGCCTTTCAAGAGTTGACAGGGAAATGAAATCGCATTAGACTTCTAACCCCTGCAACTCTAGTACGGGACATCCGTCCTGTACGAACAGACGCACAAATGTGTGATTACTAACTGCTAACATCAAATTAATCAAATAATTCGAAGGAGGAGTATCGGAGTTCGTCTGTTCTAAATAGGACTTCGACCCGTGAGCAGCCCCCTGGGGAATTATGTCGGAAAATCTGACACCATTTAATATATCATACAGATAATAGCTGTATTGTATAAACAAGTTACCCATAGAAAACGTAACTTGTAGTGGAATTACCATCTAAAGAAAACGGGATATCATCACCACATACTATTATAATTCACCACCTATTATGGTGGGAATTATTCTTAAATACATTAGTCTTTGGACTTTACCATCATAAAACATCTTATATAAATTAACTTAATTATCAATATTAAAGTAGAGTAAATGTGACCCTTCTATCACTTTCTGACATGTGGACAATGTAAGCCAGGCGTCAGAGTGAGGAAGGAGGGCAGCCATTGTTTTATACGAGACCAGAGGCTCACACGGGAGCAAATTCGGCTCCTGTTGATTTTACTTGGACGTAGTGTTATGGAAACCAAAGGTGTACCATTTTCAACACGCTGTCTACAAATTCAAGTTAAGTGTCTATCCGAAACCCGTTTATCATTCATTTATGGCCATTAATGTCAGGATATAGGGTGACCCGGTTAGATAACGTGGAAGCCTCAAACTAAAGGTAATTAAGCCAGGTCTTTATTGTTCAATGTACAATGTTTCTCTGAAATACCTGTCATATACTAGGTTTCTGGCTTCACAGCTAGCGCCCTTTTAACAGGTCAAGACGAGGAAGCATGTTTGTGCTTCAGTTACCAGCACGTGGAAGCTACCTCAAAGAGGGAAAATGTGGTCTACATCCTGGTTATACCTGCTGTACAAATAAGATAAGGAACCTTTTCAATGTATGTAGTTAATTCTGTAGTTTGATTGGCTGCATATATATAAACTAATAAACCCCCCTAATGTGTAGAGGATCGATTTGTGAGATTATGAGATTATTGCAGAAATACAGTCCACTTAACATTATACAAATTGCTATCGAAGTACATAAATTAACGTAAATATAATTCGTAAATTCTATATATATTCATATAAATTAAATAAATATAAATCTCACAGGTCGGTTCCCACACCATTAACTAATTTCAAATATATTTCATTGGAAAATATTTCACATTCATTATTATAGAATAAATTTAGAATATTGTTAAATGTTACATTTGAATTTTTATGTTTATTTATAATATCCCAAACTTTTAAAATATGAAATTCCGTCTTATCAATATATAACGGATCTATTTGTAGATAAAAATCAATTTCTTCAGTATTTTCGAGGAATTCACTCATTTTTTTAATATTTATTAAAAAAGACATGATTATTCAGTGCTATTCCAAGAAGTATAACTTCAACTAAATTAATGTGAAACATCAACCTCTTCAGGCTTGTGAACCTCGTAACTGACTTAAACCACTCTCCTGACTGATCATCATCAGTTATAATATAACACTGCCTAAAATAATAGAAGTTAGCACAAACAAACAAGAGATATTTAAATCAAATAAGGGGAACAAACTTAAACTAAAATTTCAAATGATGATATTAACATTCAGTGATTATTTAAGACACCAGCTAGCTCTAGTAGCCAATGTGATGAACCAATTGGCTTATAATGTCAGGTGTGAATAATTTCCTATAAAAATTTGTAAAAATACACTTATATATGTCGATTGAAAAATTTGCTTTAAGGTTGTTAGATAGGTTCAAAACCTCTTTATCCTCATAGGATGGGATAATCTTAAATATTTTGGCTAAGTTAACATTAGGAATAATATATAAAATTCTTTTGAAAATTTCAAAAAAATCATGTGATGATCCCAAATATATCCTTACATTAGCAAAAGTAATAGTACTTTGCTTGGCTTGAAACTCAAAGTGCATATCTTTCGTTTCAAAAGGGTCAAAGGTTAAAAAAAAATTACATTTATTTTGACATGGCTTACTCCTTAAAATCCTTTCTTCAGGAGTCCTGAGAACGGTTGGTAGAGTGATACACAGCCTATCAGGTGGTTCGAGTTCCTTAATTGCTTCGCCATATCTCTGGGCATCTTCTTTTCTTATTTTTTTTTTGTGTAGAAAGATAGGTCGACATAAATGACGACGGCGAGGGCGGCGTTGAGGAACTTTTGTCATCTACAAACGAAATGAAACAAATAACTAAGTTGTGTGTTTGTTAGTCATTATTTGTTTGGTGATTGAAGGGGCTGGGCCGGGTTAAGTTTTTGAAAGAGTTATATACCAGCCACAGGCTCAATAAAACTATGATCTGAGTCACTAAACCCAGAAAAGGAGTCACTTCCCTCTGACTCGTCACCCTGAAGATGAGGAAGAGGAGAATGAGAAGGAAAAGGAGAAGGAGGAGGAGGAGGAGGAGGAGGATGGGAAGGAGGAGGAGGAGGAGGATGGGAAGGAGGAGGAGGAGAAGGACGAGAAGAAGGAGGAGGAGAAGAATGAGGAGAAGGAGGAGGAGGAAGAGGAGGAGAAGGAGAAGGAGGAGAAGGAGGAGGGGATTGGGAACTTTTAAGAGTCATAGAAATTGTACTGGAAAATTTATCTATAGAACTAATTGGAGGAGGAGGAGGAGAATGAGAATGAGATGGTGGGTGTGTTGAGGCAAGGAAGGAAGATTGATCTAGAGAAATTAGAGGAGGAGAGTAAGTAGGAGTCCATTTAAAATCTTCATCCGGCATTTTTTTTTCCATATTTTCAGTTTCCAGTAACTCGGAAAAGGACATGCTTCTTTTCCTTGTATCCTGAATTTCAGAATCTGGATCTATAAAAAAAAAATAAAAAATAAATAAATAACCAGCTATGGCAAGGAAAATCTTTTGCTCTGATTTTTCATTTTATAGCCACCACATCTGTCCTGAGTTTCGGACAAGGAACTCGGCAATTATACACTTGAATTGATCCTATGAAGTATGTATGATCATCACCATTCTGTATCGCAAAGACTATGGGTAATAATATCCTTTATCTCTGGGAATGGCTTCCAGGGTCACGGCACCTTAAAAACAGAAAAGACTTGCAACTCACCTTTTACTTTACTAGAGAAATCTCTTGCTAAACCCTTAGAGAGGTGATCTATAGTAGGGACCCCATGGTCCATACTGTTGGGTGTAGCAGGGACACACTGATGTGTGTGGAACCTCGAGTCCTTTAATATTTATACCCTGACAGGATGGGACTCTCCCGGATGGAGACAGGGGGGTGGGGGAACTCCGTTGAGACCACTTGAACGCACAACACCACCCTGACACATCGAAATAATACTCTTACCTTTTAAAAAAATGAATACAATTTCACGAAAGACATTTCTTCTTGTTTTGTTATCAGTACGAGTAATAGTTAGTCACAATCCCCATTTATATACTGAATGTGCAGTCAACGAAAATGGAAAAAGATTAACAATATTTGTAGATTCAATTAAATTTTGGTTTGTAAGAAATAACCTCAATTTTATAATATCTATTTATTACGATAGAAATTTTAATGAATTATTAGGATATAATAATACAGAACAACATAAATGGTTAAATGCAGAGTTAAAATTTGGGAATGTTTCACAACTATTTATATTAAATAAATTTCAATTACCAGTGAAAAGACGACTGAATCAAAACACAACAAGTAAATTAATAGGAAGATTTGTAATATTTAGCCATATCAATATTCTTCTAGGTTGCCCTCAAGGCGGGCCATACAGAAAATTATCATCATCAATGAAATATGATTTACAAATTGATGCCTCAGGTAATGA
This sequence comes from Procambarus clarkii, assembly GCF_040958095.1. Taxonomy (NCBI): domain Eukaryota; kingdom Metazoa; phylum Arthropoda; class Malacostraca; order Decapoda; family Cambaridae; genus Procambarus; species Procambarus clarkii. Next base: position 24,197,000 of record NC_091220.1, read on the forward strand.
AGAAGAATATCTTATTCTGACGCCCTCAGCAGATACCTATGTTAAGTTTTTAATAGATGGTCAAAGAAAGACACTATGTTTGGATCACAGTCATTCACATATAAAGGTTGTGAATAATGTTAATAAATTATCAGAAAGGTGTGATACCTTAAATAGAATGTTGTCTGTTGTTATCAAATTTGTGTACGATGAGAACAATATTAAAATATTGGATGAACAAGATAGCATTCTTGACAATATAACAACATATAATAATAAGACTCGTCCTATACTTAAAGTTCTTCGAGAAGATTTAAATGGGACACTCTATATAGGACAGTGTATTGGTAATTGTAAAAAAAAGTATTGATTCGCATGCTATTACCTATATGCATCCATATTTGTTTGTTTTGAGTATAATAATAATTATAATTTCAGTAAGTTTATTAATTATTCAATTATATTATATTATATGTGTTAAAAGTAAAAAAAAAAAAAAATGGCAGGAAGAAATAGGAGAGTATATTTCATACGAACTTCCCGAACCACTTTAAAATAAATTTATGTTAATAAACATCAACATCCCATCAAAAACTTACACTATTTCTTTATCAATGTCTAATGTATCAAAAAATGCGCCAAACCCAAAACCCCAAACAACCATTGGAATTTAAAACACAATTCTTGAGATAATCCAACATGATTTGTTTGATGTGTATAGGTAATCTGGTATACTAATAACAGTGTTTCCTCTTGGAAAAGAAACGATCTAGTACTACTTACTATCGGATATATATAGCAAATATCTTCATTTTTACTAAAAGTTCGGCTTGAAATGAAAGAATTCAACAATGTTAAGTTAATAGGAAGTGCACACTGGTTGTTTTCTACTTTACGTATTTGTACTCTACTTATTCCTTTAAAGAGTAGAATTTCTTTAGTATGTTGGATACCACGATTCAAATGACAAATTATTCTTCCCTCTAATGTTTCCAAAGGGTTATTTAATTTAATCTTAACCGTGGTCATTTTACATTCATATATTTTACATCCTATATAGTATTTATTAGGATCTGGAAAAGTTTCGTATAATAAGAGTCCCTCTGTTTCTTCATTTATATCTACATTTATAGTTAATTTTGGATATAAGAAATAAGAGTATGTATAACATGCACCACATGTTATTGAAAATGAAATATTATAAACAGTTGGGATCATTACTATTTCTTTAAATAATTTTGTTTTTGATTGTTGATGTCTTGTTTGCCATGTAGGATGGAATGGGTCATTTATAAATGTCATGTATGGAGTTTTAATAGATAATGGAGCCCATGGAATTATAGAATGAGCAAAACAAACAGTAGTAATTTTTCTTACGGTCAATATTAATAATAATAATAATAATTGATTCCAATCCATTACCTTAATTTATAGGATTAATGACTTTGATTTTCTTGGTCGCACACTTCTTTATAATACCCCAAAAACGGAAAACAGCAAGTAATTATTAATTATTATTATATACGTTTATGTTTTGGGGGCTTTGATTTTAATGTTTTTAAAAGCATAATAAAGGCTCGATTAAGTCCAGGTGGCGCATTCAGGGTTAAATAAACTTTTTCCCATTTGTTCAATCTCGTGTTGTCCTTTGCCTGGTTGGCACTGATGATAACATAGCTAATTCTACCTGTTAACAGGTAGTGGATTTTTTTTTTATATTTATTCATTATAAAAGGATATAGATATTTTTTATTAGGTACGATTACAATTATGATTTCAATCCATACCCCTAAAATGAAACTTGCCAGCTACATAATTGGTCAAGCAAGAGGATCAGCTGCCATTTGTGGAGAATATGCCTCTGCTACATTAGGCGTGTTGAACAATTATAAAGATATTAAAATATATTGCCGCATTGGGAAGAACTGGCTTGTTGATAAACTTTCAAACTTCATTCCCATCGAATATTCAGGTTATACACTTGTAAAGAATGAAAAAACAAAAAAAGGAGGGTTCATAGCAATTGCTGAATTAATACATCTGGAAGATGTACCAGTATTGATATACTTTATTGAGTGTCCGTCAATACGAGTATTGCTACCTAAAAACTACATTACCTGGAAAGAACAAATTACATCAAAGTTCACAGTTGCAAATGGTACCCTCGACAATGGAGAACCTCCCAACTTTTCCGATATTGTTGGGAGATTTTATGAAGAAGTAATAAAAACTATGGATACTGATGCCGAAAGATGTGGAATTTTTCCTTCATTTAAAACAGATCAAAAAGTTTGTAAATTGTATCCAGTAGATCTAAGGTTGACATTTATTCATCCCCGTTTTGAAATTAAAAGGAAACGAAAAATCTGTGAGTGGTTTAATGAAGATGAGTATAATATTCCATTTCTTTCAATATTCGAGAGGTTAAAAATACCTGACCTTTGTAATGCTTCTTCAACGACATTACATGAAAGGGAAGGTACTGCAAAGAGTTCTATAAAATGTAAATTACAAGGCAAGAAAATTCCCATTGGTCTCTGTGTACCTTCGCTGATATTATACAAATTTGGTTATAAAAGGGCTGAAATATTGAAAGAGCCTATAACCTTAGGCGTAATGGCTTTAGGAACCAGTAATCAGAATATGGACGAAAAAACTTATTTCATGGGAGCCTTAACGAAAAGATGGAGTTGTACTCGCAGGAGGAGTGGGCAAATAAATAAGTATCCACAGTATGTAAAGTGTTATGAGCCAGTTGGTCTCGTATATGAGTCTCAGATATTTGATAGATTCAGTCATAACCTAATTGATGGTTATATAATATCAAATAATGATGACCAATACTTATTCAGCCCATATGTCTGTCTTGGGTTACTGACTCGAAATATCAAAATCCTTCCTGTCATATATACTCATTTGCTATTCCCCAGAGGAAATGTTTTTGTAATTCAGAAGTCTGATGTAATCTGGTGTGTTCTCGGAAATTGCAAAGTGGCTCCTCCAAATACTATAGTTAATTGCATGAATGACCTCTAATTTTTTATAGGCTTTAGGGGACGTCGCACTTGGCCTACAACTTTCATGTTTGTTTAAGTTAATTTGTTTATATTTGAGTTAAAACGAATTAACTTAAATAAACTAACACAACAAGAAAATCACTCGGCCTTATTAGGCAAATGGGGTCTTTTTTGAAGTACGTTCTATGCCAGAGAACAAACGTCTCGGCCTACTGTGCAAGAAAGACCCCATTTACCTAATAAGGCTGAGTTCATTAGATTATTTTTAGTCTCCTCATCTTTGTTCTATACTCTGTCAGAATCAATCAAAATAACAGTTTGTGAACTGGTAATAAATAATAAGCCCAAATACAAAATATAATTCTTTACTGATGAGCATTTAAACCAAACCAACCATATATATATTGAAAAACGAGCGAAACGGCATTTTATTTTTTGGTGCTACGAGTTTTTACATAAATTTTCATTATGCCGGCATTTTTTGGTACATTTCTGATTATTTCTTTTGCAAATACATCTATGATTTAAACAAGATAAAAGTTTACAGTGGCATACTAATTGTTTCAGGTGTCTATTATCACTGAGAAAGTAATTTGATTGTCTACGAACAATCTCACGAAGCCCAAGTTGTTGATTCTTATTAATTTCGTTTGGCATTATTCTTTCGATTGTTTTATCAAAATCGTTTCTTGATAGATATTGGTTAATCGTTCCAAATTTTGTAGCTACACGATATAAATCTCTTTCATTGTCTATTTCGATGATAATTCCACTGATTGTTCGCATTCCTGTTTTGTTTTCCCTATCTTCTTTAGGTATTATCACATTAACAGTATCATATAGGCTAACAGGTGTTAGCCTGTTAGCCTATATGACAATTGACAACATTTTGACAATTGTAACATTTTTGAGGCATTAGTTATCTGACGCTCATAAACTTTGCTTCTAATAGTTCCTAAATTTTCATTATGTAAATTATATGAATCGTTATTTACTTCAGAATTATTATTATCATTAGGTTTACCATCTTCTAAATTACATAATCTTCTATTTATTATTACTTTAGGCGACAGCACAATAGCAGGTGATGATGGTGTTGATTCTTATTAATTTCGTTTGGCATTATTCTTTCGATTGTTTTATCAAAATCGTTTCTTGATAGATATTGGTTAATCGTTCCAAATTTTGTAGCTACACGATATAAATCTCTTTCATTGTCTATTTCGATGATAATTCCACTGATTGTTCGCATTCCTGTTTTGTTTTCCCTATCTTCTTTAGGTATTATCACATTAACAGTATCATATAGGCTAACAGGTGTTAGCCTGTTAGCCTATATGACAATTGACAACATTTTGACAATTGTAACATTTTTGAGGCATTAGTTATCTGACGCTCATAAACTTTGCTTCTAATAGTTCCTAAATTTTCATTATGTAAATTATATGAATCGTTATTTACTTCAGAATTATTATTATCATTAGGTTTACCATCTTCTAAATTACATAATCTTCTATTTATTATTACTTTAGGCGACAGCACAATACCAGGTGATGATGGTGTTGGCGGTGATAATATAGGGGGTAATGAAGGTGGCGGTATTTGTGGCGGGGATAATATGGAAGTAGAGGCAGTTGTAGCACCAGCAGAAACAGTAACAGTAACCTCCTCAACCTCATCAAAAATTATTTCTTCCATGTCTGGCAACGGTGAAGAAATCTGACGCAGCAGCGGACTTGATGATGACAGGGAATACTGCAATTATATAAAAAAAAAAAAAATTTAGTATACAGAAATTAATTGAGGACTCTTGTTTTCCAAGGTTGAACTGAAAACAAAACCAATAAATATTAAGGAATTTTACCTTTGCTTCTTTGCCTCTTTTTTCTTCATCCTCTTTGTCTTCTTCTTCTTCTTCTTCATTGTCATCATAGTGACAGTTATTGAACAATTGGCTATATATTGAGGGCGAAAGACGAATCTTCATAACTATTGGCGGTTCTATACCAAAAACTGCCTTGTAAGGCCATATGCCAATTCCACGTGAATATGCTGTGTTTTTGGTGAATTGCACAAAGGGAAGTCCAGCTGACCAATCTCGCGTTTGATTTTCACACATCCAACTGCCAAGCATTTTGATTACATCCCCATTCGCACGTTCAATGCTCCCTTGGCTCTGTGGATGACGAGGTTTGCTATTAATGAGGAGCATGTTGGGCCACATTTCGTTTTTTAGCTCTTGAATGACCTCTGCCACAAATTCACGGCCGTTATCGCTCTGTAAAATTCGTGGGGCTCCCAAGAGAGCAAATATATCGAGTAAGTGGCGTGCCACTTCAATCGCCCGTTTACTGCGAAGAGCTCGTAAAACCGAAAACTTTGTTAAATGATCCTGATAATGTAAAATATATTTATACACACATCCTCCTTCTTTTTGCATATTTATTAAGTCCATTTGTCCTCGCTCCGCAAAACTGGTCGATACAATGGGCCGTATTACCCCTTTGTTTCGTCGAGGAAGTCGTTTCAAATTGCATATGTGGCAGAGTGAAATAAAGAGTTTCACCGATTGTTGAATGACGTTAGCGATAGTTTTACTTGCTTCAAAATAAGTTCTTTTTTCTCCTCCGTGACAAACTGCTCTGTGTGCATCATAAATCGTATCATACAATTGCCCTTGATGTATGAAACGACGACACATCCGGCCAGGATCAGCTGTTGTTCCTGTTGTTGTTGTTGTTACAGCCGTAGTAGAATGACGATTGTCACTGGTCAGTTTACGCTTGGTCCCCCGCTTCCTTCTTCGTTCAGTTTCGTCGATGGTTACTAGGACTTCATCCCCAAATAGATTTTTGACATCATATCGAGACAATAGATCATATTCATGAGATGTCTTTGTAGTCAGTTTCAATTTAGCATTTTTGACTTCCTCAATATATTGTGATAATTTTTCTCGAGTGAAAATTTTCCAGCTTCCATGCCCACCTTTTTCCAACATTTGGCTAATTTTTAATTCAAATTCCTTTTTTTGTATCACCTCTTCTTCTCTCTCACACACTTCATTAACTTTTTGTCCCAAAGGTAAAGACGTGGATGATGAAGGTAATGGTTCTTCATCAACACTAGTATTGTTATTATCACTTCTTTCTTGTTGTTTCTGTTCACATGTTAATGGAGAGGAAATTGTAGGTGTGTCCTCCATGCTGGAGCAAAATCGACTGACTCTGATATTAACCCTCACACGCTGAATATTTTATATTGACCAATCACTGGCAGGCTTTCTTGGTTAAGCTGGCAGTTTACAGTTTGTGCTTATTTGACTAAATTATTCCTGTAAGACAACACAAACATTGTTGTTACATTCTAGGTCAATTATTTCAAGTTTCAGTTAAAATGTCAGTGTCATCAATATCTAGCAAAATTATTATAATACTTTGCCTAATGGGCAGAGTGCACTTATTGTATGTGGAAAAAAAAAAAAAAAAAACAAGGAACTGGACTAAAATTTAATTTATTGACTATCATCAATTCAATGTGTGTGTTGCGGGTTACAAACAAAAAATCAGTGTAGCATCATACCCTCCCTGAGAGAGTGAAATATCATCAGTTCAATGTGTGTTGCTGGTTACGAACCAAAAAAATTTAGTGTAGCATCATACCCTCCCTGAAAGGGTGAAGGGAGGTGTTAAAAGTAAAACAATGATAGGGTTAATTACCAATGTTTGAATGTTGTTTGGGGAAGTTGGTTGACGGTTAGCCAATTTCCTTAACTCTCAAAACTTAGCTGATATTCTTCTTTATGTTAACGACCACTTGTTTATCTTCCTTAAGTATGTTACTATAGCCTGAAGTGCATCCTGCTGCCATTTTAGTTATTGTGATATATCCTGCACTTTGTCAACAACCAGTCCATACCGTTGGGCTCGCGGAAAACTACCAGGCTTTATAGACTGAGCAATTAGTTCATACAAACATCCCTTGAGGTCCTGCAGCTGCAAATACAAGTTTTCTAATCGCAGTCGAATCTGATCCTCTATTTCTTCTAGTGGTAGATTTTTTTTCCTTTCAACCACTTGTGCTGACACCAATTTTAGAACTCGGCACATTATATTTGTCTGTTTCAACTTAAAATTCTGAATTGTAACTTTAATTGTCGTCTGCATACAACTTAATTGTCGTATATCAACCATGATATTCTTCATACTATTATTAAGTTTATTGCCATATTCTTCTTGATACTTGAACTGTTTCTGTAATTCCTGAAGTCCCACTTTTACAACAGGTATCAATTTCTTTGGGTCAGGATTTTTTCGCTTGCCCAGTTCCCACAATGCTGGATCAATTCCTATAAACAATAAATAATTTATTTTAATTTTTAATTCCACAAATGTAGGTACAATAAAAAAATACCCTGTAATATCTTCACTTTTGTCATTATGTCATGATAAGTAGATGGATTGGTCATATCAAAATCATTTACCTCTTTGCGGTGTATCAAGATATTTCTTCATTTGTTGTTCAGTTAAAGTCAACATTGGAATAATCTGTTCAATAAACAAATTCTGAAACAGAAAAAATAGGCATTTTTGTCTCTGTCTGGCTATCTACCTGCCTGTCTGTCAAAAAACGTTCCATTAATAATGTCCCTTTTAAGCTAATTTGATTATTTAAGCCAACCTGATATCAAATCCTATGAAATAGATTGGTGCAAGCTATAATAAGGCTTACCTTAAAAATTGGATTGTATGATGCTCTTAACATATGACTAAAGGTGTCAGTGGTAGATGCACGTTGAATCTCTCCTAGAAGGTATATATAGAGCAGTTTGCATAATACCATACTTGAAATCATCTTTTATATTAATTATTATTAGGGAAAACATTATAAAATCTTTAAATTCTTTTACCATTTGGAAAAACTTGCTGAATGTAAAATCTGAAGTTCGTTTTGTTTGGTACTTCAGCAGCAAAAATTTCATTAACAACAACTTCATTACCTCCGAATAATAGACTCAATGCTGAAATAACTTCCTGTTTGTAGGCCCTGGAAGAATAAAAAAAAAATAAAAAGAACATTTTTTAATGTTCCCGGATCCTAGTCATATTTAACAATGAAAAATTATTAGAATATTATACAAGTATATGATTATTAATTACTTACTCCACTTCTGAAAGGCCCCTTCCAATTATAATTTGCACAACACCATCTTCATTACGATAATTGGAAATTTTTGTATAGCAAACTACTTTGAAACGACAATATGGATTTTCAGATGTGAACTCTACAGGTGACATATTGGACGAATAATAACCTGGAATAAAATTCATAAAATTATACTTTATTTTAATTATATACATTTTACAATATTATAAACAACTAGTCAAATCTACTAAGTTTTCCATAATGGTTTACTCACTACCTCTAATGTGGGAACCGACCTGTGAGATTTATATTTATTTAATTTATATGAATTTATATTTACGTTAATTTATATACTTCGATAGCAATTTGTATAATGATAAGTGGACTGTATTTCTGCAATAATCTCATAATCTCACAAATCGATCCTCTACACATTAGGGGGGTTTATATTATTTAAATATATATTCAGCCAATCAAACTACAGTAATAGACTACATACATTGAAGAGGTTCCTTATCTTATAGTACAGCAGGTTAGTCCACCAGGTATAACTAGGGTGTAGACACCAAATTATCCTCTTTGAGGTAGCTTCCATCACCCAGTAACTGATGCACAAAGCCTTCCTCGTCTTGACCTGTCAAAAGGGCGCTAGCTGTAAAGCCAGATTCTATATATGACAAGCTATATCAGAGAAAACACTATACCTGGAACCTTAAAGACCTGGCTTAATTACCTTTAGTTTGAGGCTTCCACGTGCTCTAACCGGGTCACCCTATATAATGACATTAATGGCCATAAATGAAGATACATGGGTTTCGGAAAGAACACTTAACTTGAATTTGTTGACAGCGTGTTGAAAATGGCACCTTTGGTTTCCATAACACTACGTCCAAGTAAAATTAACAGGAGCCGAATTTGCTCCCGTGTGAGCCTCTGGTCTCGTATAAACAATGGCTGCCCTCCTTCCTCACTCTGATGCCTGGCTTACATTGTCCACATGACAGAAAGTGATAGAAGGGTCACATTTACTCTACTTTAATATTGATAATTAAGTTAATTTATATGAGATGTTTTTATGATGGTAAAGTCCAAAGACTAATGTATTTAAGAATAATTCCCAGAAGAATAGCTGGTGAATTATAATAGTATGTGGTGATGATATCCCATTTTCTATAGGCGGTAATTCCACTACAAGTCACGTTTTCTATGGGTTAACTTGTTTATACAATACAGCTATTATTTGTATGATTATTAAATGGTGTCGGATTTTCCGACATAATTCCCCAGGGGGCTGCTCACGGGTCGAAGTCCTATTTAGAACAGACGAACACCGATACTCCTCCATCGAATTATTACATTAATTTGATGTTAATAGTTAGTAATCACACATTTGTGCGTCTGTTCATACAGGACGGATGTCTCGTACTAGAGTTGCAGGGGTTAGAAGTCTAATGCGATTTCATTTCCCTGTCAACTCTTGAAAGGCTAATATTCAAGCCTTATTACATATTATTTAACCCAGAAGACTGAATGTGATCAAGTACTACAGTCAAGTATGATTCAGGGACTGCAGTGAGATCAGTGACATCAGATATAACTTGAAGTTTGTTCAGGTATCTAGTCACTGATATATAAACACTGAGGCCCATGGAATACATCTTGATTAAATAATAAATGTATCAAATCAGTCATCAGATTTATTGGGGTTTAATTTAGTTAATTGATTCAGAAGATTGAATAGCTCATCATTAAAGTAAAGTATGGTTCTGAGACTGCAGTGGGTTCAGTGACATTGGTCGCAGTGACTTGTAGCTGTTTTAGGCTACTGTTCACTGATTTGCCACTGAGGCCTCATGAACTCATCTTCAGCTTTAAATGATGATACTAACATCAACCTCTGTTACTATAGTCAGCTGTAATCTCCTTAGTATAATGCTACTGGAGAAATATAATCAGCTGACAAATTTAGATTTCTATTGGTATTGTTTATCTGCAGGCATAGGTCTCCTCAGGCTTGATACTGGGCCTGAGAGTAATTTACCTCCTGCAGAGTTTAACATGGTTATACCCTGATATTTAGTAGGGCTACCGATGAATCGATGACAATAGTCTGTCCCTACAAGGAGACCGAAGTCGGTGAGGTGATCAGACTTAATATTATCTGCCAATTTTATTCCTCTATTTCTCAGGAATTTGGCTGTTGCTCTCAGACCTTGAACTTGTAGGTCTACTGGTATTTTGTCCACCACAATGGCTTGTACTCGACAGACGTACCTGCCTAAACGTACTGATGGTTGTACCACCTGGTAGACTTGAGGTCCTGCATCTGTTACAAACCCTGAGATGTTGAATGACATCTGGGCTACAGGCCTTAATTGTAATTCATCTGCCAGCTTTTTAGTAATATATGTTCTCTGGGATCCTTGGTCAAACAACCCACGGGTATTGGCCCTCTTATTCAGGATGGTAATTTGGGCAGTAGGCAAAGTCGTATTACCTTTAGACTTTGCCGATTGGACACTCTTTGTTTGTTGCACCTTGCAGTACTGTACTGTGGTGGGAATGCTATCTTCCACCATGGGTCTTGAATACGTTAATTTCGTATATTTGCACAGTGCTGCATGGTGCCTACCTCTTCTACACCTGTTGCAGGTGTTGGATTGGGTATCACAATAGTCTATGTTGTGTGACTTGAGACACCTTGAACATCTCCCTAATTCCTGGAGTCGCTCCATACGAGTGTCTCTGGTTGGATAATTAGCACAACCGTATGTTGAATGTTTCTTTTTGCAGAACATACATGTCCCCCAGCCTACTGCACGTTTGGAAGTTAACGGTTTGGGTGAACTAGTAACAGTAGGCTTGGAGGATGCTGCTGCATTGTCAGATTTTCTGCAACTTGATGTTTGAGTAATTGGTTGATGTTTATTTGGGGTAGTTGTTTTACCCTTTAAATGACTATTATTTTCTATTTCTGAAGGCTTGCATGAGGCTTTAACTTCCTCATTTGCTCGTCGTTTGTTTATGATGGAATGTAAACCTTCAGTGATGTCCTGTACTGTCAGGATGGTGTTATGTTGATGTGCATATAATTCATCTAGTATATCGCTGGACAATTTTCGTTGAAGGACTACTTTGGTCATCCATTCACTAGTAGTTATATCAACCTTAAGACTGAATATTCTTAGTAGTGACTCAAACTCCATGCTGAAGGATTGTAATGAGTCAGCAGTCTGATCAGGTTGAGGTAAATCCAGCAATTGTAGTACTAGATGTATGACAGTTTTCTCATTGCCAGCATTATTCCTAGGAGGCTGGACTGGGAAATTAGTGCTGTCGCTATTTTCATTTACATTTTCTACTACTGGTTCAGCTTCACCTCTAGCTTGGAGGCATGTTAACTTAGTAGCCTCAGGTATTGGGTTTTCAGAAACCACAGAGACTGGATAAATTGTCTGAGAACTGCTTAATTTCTGGTGGTATAATATTAGGTGAAGCTTTACTGGGTGAAGCTTTACTGGGTGAAGCTTTATCCTTGTTGATTAAAGGATCTAATCTGGCTTTACATTTATTCTCAAAAAGATCCAGATCATCCATAACATTATCTACTTTATTTGATGTACTTGCTAATTGTTCTGTTTCAATTATCCTGTGTAAATGTTCCAACCTGCCTTGAGTTTCTTCTTCATATTGTGCTAGGTCAGACAGGAATGGTTCCACATCTTCAACTACTACGTCGTCGTGGACTTGATTTTGGTAAGATTTCCTATTTGCTTTCAATATATGCAATTGAGTTTGAATCTGTAACAGTGGTATTTTCAACCGATGATAATTAATTACAGGCTCATATAACAACTGTTCATATTGGTTGAGATCCCTTGTTAGTTGGCGTTTGCTTGCTATTAAAGCACGCTTTGCTTTCTGTGGATTAGTCATGGTGACTTGTTAATTGGGCACTACTGGCTCATAAATTGTGAGCAAGTACTAATGGTAGCCTAGGGTTAAATTCTGAACTCACTAGGCAATAATCCTACCTCTACTAGAGGTTAGCACTTAAAATTAATACACATTATATATATACAATCATACACACTAATGATTTGAGTGATAAACCAGTGTCACTGGAAGTACCTTTAGGTTAGCTCTTCTATATCACCCTAGGATGGTAGAGACACTAATTAATCACTCAAAGGTGTAATGATCATAAGTAAATTATTATATATACAACTCAACTCGAGTTGATAAAAATTACACCCAAAATAGGGTCTGGACCATTCATTAATGGTGTTAGGTTGTTGAATATAGTACAACTGACTATGGTAATAATGGGACTAGGATGAGCAATAATAGTTCAACTAGTCAATGTTAATATCCTACCCTGTTGTGGGTTGGTAATTAGTAAATATTATACTGTGAACACTAGTGCAGTATATTAAATAATTCTCTATTTGGAGAAATAATATACACAATTATTGATAATAGCCTCTTAATTAGCCTCTATGAAACTTCTAATATTATCAAGAAGTATTAAATATTATTAGTGACCTCGCGAAATAAACTCCACAAAATTCGTAGATAATCTCTCGCGAAATGTAACACCACGAAATCCGTGAACAATCTTGCGAGGACACAGCCACTAATTTGGCTGGCTTCTATATTAGCACTGTCATTTCACAGAATAACACGCCACCAAATTTCTGTGGGTGTGCATGAAACCGCTGACGAAGCTGAACTCAGTTGAGGGGGGGGCTCCTGAGCTCCCTCGAGGCTACGCTGCCGTCATTGACTGCTGGCTTTGTTTAAATCACACTGCACTAGTTTATTTAATGAATCCACTGGTTAACTGGTTCATCCGGTACTAAGATGACCAAATGTGGGTTCATAGGACCAAATATTCCGGTTCCGAAGGTCCAAATAATGTGGGAACCGACCTGTGAGATTTATATTTATTTAATTTATCTGAATTTATATTTACGTTAATTTATATACTTCGATAGCAATTTGTATAATGATAAGTGGACTGTATTTCTGCAATAATCTCATAATCTCACAAATCGATCCTCTACACATTAGGGGGGTTTATATTATTTAAATATATATGCAGCCAATCAAACTACAGTAATAGACTACATACATTGAAGAGGTTCCTTATCTTATAGTACAGCAGGTTAGTCCACCAGGTATAACTAGGGTGTAGGCACCAAATTATCCTCTTTGAGGTAGCTTCCATCACCCAGTAACTGATGCACAAAGCCTTCCTCGTCTTGACCTGTCAAAAGGGCGCTAGCTGTAAAGCCAGATTCTATATATGACAAGCTATATCAGAGAAAACACTATACCTGGAACCTTAAAGACCTGGCTTAATTATCTTTAGTTTGAGGCTTCCACGTGCTCTAACCGGTTCACCCTATATAATGACATTAATGGCCATAAATGAAGATACATGGGTTTCGGAAAGAACACTTAACTTGAATTTGTTGACAGTGTGTTGAAAATGGCACCTTTGGTTTCCATAACACTACGTCCAAGTAAAATTAACAGGAGCCGAATTTGCTCCCGTGTGAGCCTCTGGTCTCGTATAAACAATGGCTGCCCTCCTTCCTCACTCTGACGCCTGGCTTACATTGTCCACATGACAGAAAGTGATAGAAGGGTCACATTTACTCTACTTTAATATTGATAATTAAGTTAATTTATATGAGATGTTTTTATGATGGTAAAGTCCAAAGACTAATGTATTTAAGAATAATTCCCAGCAGAATAGCTGGTGAATTATAATAGTATGTGGTGATGATATCCCGTTTTCTATAGACGGTAATTCCACTACAAGTTACGTTTTCTATGGGTTAACTTGTTTATACAATACAGCTATTATTTGTATGATTATTAAATGGTGTCGGATTTTCCGACATGTATAGCAAACTACTTTGAAACGACAATATGGATTTTCAGATGTGAACTCTACAGGTGACATATTGGACGAATAATAACCTGGAATAAAATTCATAAAATTATACTTTATTTTAATTATATACATTTTACAATATTATAAACAACTAGTCAAATCTACTAAGTTTTCCATAATGGTTTACTCACTACCTCATCGAAAAAAAAAACTCCACATATTTACCTTTACCAAACACCCAAAAAGCTTGAAGTTGATTCCACTTTCGCAAGACCTCATCATTTTCATTATTGAAGTAGGAAGGAGCACAGATTGCAATATGTAATGCCATTGATGATGAGCCCGGTTGTTGGTGAAGCATCTGAAACTGATGATTGCCCCTATTTGATTCGACCAGTGAAATAAAAACAATGTTCATCGAATCCTCACACATTATGGTGAAATCATTTAACACACCATCTCAACAAATGACCTATAACAGATCACAATTGCCTTATGTTTGTAAATATATATTAATTTAACTAGTCAGTGGTATGAAGAAAACATTCAATACAACATATCACTAACTAGTACAAATCAATAAATATCCAGCGGCAGGCCTCCGTTGCAGAAATAGGAAAGCGTCTTTTCTTCACAGAGGTTTGTTTGTTAAATATTATGGAAAAAAAACACTTAAATCAATATCATAATGCGCTTCTGTTGATAGGTCGAATTAAAAATTTTAACAATAATATATATCCAGCAGACAACATTGAGTTAACAACCACATTTCTTTTTGGCAAGACGAAAATTTATAGTTGATCTGGTAGTTTTCAGTCTATGACAAGCAGGCAACCCACAATCATCATTAAGACATGAAGACACATGTGTATGCAAGAGGGTTGAATATAAGATTAACACCGAACAATGTGGATGTCTAGAAACTACTACATGATGACGAACCCGGCGAAACATTAGACAAATCGGGGTACAAGTTTTTTTTTGACATGATGCACTGTGGGCAAATTCATACAGCAACACATCGGTTCCATCGTGGTTAGCAAACCATTCTAATATTTGTAATAAACTTTGAGTATTAATTTCACAATAACGTTGTTTTTTTCATATAGTCTCAGGCGTTATATTAACCAACTTTCTCAAAGCCACATTTTCATCATTGGAATGGATATGGTTTTCTATTTTAACAATAATAGACTTGCTAGTTGAAGTAGTATCTTTTTTCTCTTTTATCTTCTTCTCTTCGGCTCCCTCACTGATATCGCTAATATCATCCTAGAAAGATTAGATTTCATCACAAATGCACCTGAGACATTATTTATTATAATATAGTGTCCAAAGCTTCATCATGCTTATCATAAAATAACTTTTAGGTACTTACACCACAAGATTCCTTGGATAGCTCCATTACACAGTAGCCCGTATTACTACTGAACAGGATTCTGGCATACTGGTTAACTGGACTGGATACGGAGGCTCTTATATATTGTATCACCCGCATATTGCATGGAATTTAATGTAATGATTCATTTCTCTCTTTGAATTATATTCATTGGTGAATATAAAATAGAAAAGTTGATTCAATTGCGATAACCAAACTTGGTGTTTACATCGGACGATAGTAGCACTGCTTGGTAATCATGTGATATGTTGATATTTTATAAAGAAGATTATAGTTTGGTTATTATGTCCATAATTACATACCTCATATTTTGTAGTCTTGTAATTAATGGAAAGAGAGAATGTAAGGTATTTAATTCATTATTCATCAAGTCCAAATATAAATATGATAAGTAAAATAGTAAAAGATAATAGATATATATTTTTATTTTTATATTAAATTATTTATATTCTATATAAAAAAAACATGTTCTATTCCATCCATCAACTAATTTACTAAAAGTCTGAATCTAATGTAAAAAAACTGTATTGATCTGAATTCATTACACCATATTTTTGATATTCACTTACTTTTTTTTCAAAAAAAATAGTTTTCCCTTCTAATGAGATATTTTCCATAAAGTCAAATGGATTTTCTACATTATAAAGTTTCTTATAACCGAGTTCAAAGAGAAGTCGGTCAGCCACAAATTCTATATACTTCCCCATTAGATCACAGTTCATACCAATAAGTTTGATTGGCAAGGCATCTGTTAAAAATTCTTGTTCAATCTTCACAGCATTATCAATGATAGAATATACATATTTCTGATCAGGCTTATTAATCAAGTACTTAAATATCAAGCAAGCAAAATCTGTGTGTAACCCTTCATCTCTAGAAATCAGTTCATTACTGAAGGTTAGACCTGGCATTAAACCACGTTTTTTTAACCAAAATATTGCAGCAAATGAACCACTAAAGAAAATACCCTCTACTGCAGCAAAGGCAACAATGCGTTCGGCATATGTTGCCGTTCTATTGGTAATCCACCTTAGAGCCCAATCAGCTTTTTTCTTAACAGCTGGCAGCGTTTCAATAGCATTAAATAATCTTTTATGTATGTATTAATAAGTAAACTGTACATTTCATTGTGAATATTTTCCATGGCAATCTGAAAACCATAAAAACACCTCACTTCTGGTATTTGTACTTCTTGGCAGAAACGTTCAACAAGATTTTCATTGACGATACCATATATATATATATATATATATATATATATATATATATATATATATATATATATATATATATATATATATATATATATATATATATATATATATATATATATATATATATATATATATATATATATACTGTATATATGGTTAGGTAGCCGAAAAAGTTAGGTTAGGTTAGGTTAGGTAGTCGAAAAGCAATTAATTCATGAAAACTTGGCTTATTAGGCAAATCAGGTCTTGTATAGTAGGCTGAGTGCTTTTCTTTATTTTCGATAATTTGTTTCCAATTTGTTTATTTGAATTATTACTATTATATTACATTATAATCATGATTTATTGACTTAATTGTGTTAGTTTAGGTTAATGTTATGATAGGATAGGGTAGAACATTTCTGGAAAAATATATGAATTTTGTTAAAATTTGACTTATGACCTAGTAACATGAAGAGAGCAGGCAAAATAACCTTGCTCTTTTCGTTGACAGGGCTGGAGCTTATTACTCTGGCGGTGTCTTGTGCTGCTTTTCTTTGACACGCTTCCCAATGAGCAGTATCCATTATAACACCAGGCAGTAATACTTCTTATGTTTTGAAGGCATGCCAATTGAACCTGATTGTGACTCACTGCTGCGTTTGTTGCTATTTACTTCAGTAACAGTATATTCACTCTCTGGGAGAACTTCAGAAGGGTATATAGGGGGTATTTCATTGTTCCAAGTATCAAGTAGATTTGCTCTCAATTTTTCTGAATTGATACTCCCTATATCTTCTGTTAAAATATTTAAAGATTTTAAATGATGTTTAATACTAATATCTGCAAATTCATATGAAAGGTACTTATTTACCAATACATAATTTCGTTCCCAGTCATTCATACTTAAAATAATCTTATCATCTTCAAAATGTTTTAAATTAAAGTTTTCCACTTTATTTATTGAGGGCCAAGTAATTGAAGCACATTTTATAATAATTATTTCACTGTTTTGAGGATCAATTAATATGTCGGCAAATGTTTTTCTTACATTTATCGATGAAACATTATCTAATATAAGTAAAAATGAATTTTCCACTAAATGATACAAGTTGATTGTTGGATTAAAGTTTTGTAAAAATTCCACTTTTATTTTTAAATTATTTCTCAATATGACAATTTTATCCCATACTTGAATTATATTTTTTGGGGCTGTTAGTATTATAACAGAATATTTTCTGGGGTAGATTTCATATTGCTTTTTCATGGTTTACAAAAAAAAAAAAGCAACTGCGCCACCCTTGTTGACAGTTGGGATCTTGAAGAACAAATAGAACCAATATCACCATCATTTTATAATTATCTGAAAACGATAAAAAAAATAGTTCTTTGTATATTATAAGCTCAGAAATATATAAAGATGTGTTGATACAAGAGTAGAATGAATAATTTGTTCCACAAGAAAAAATCTACATACCTTATTTTTTATATAATTATCTTTTTAGTAATAATATTTAAACAGGTTAGTATATCATGCTTTATAGTATTATAAATCCTACATTTTAACCGTGATCCTAAATTTAACCACAGCAAATGGATCACTCATTATATTAATATTTTTTGCTCACATTTTACATTTTATAATATTTTCACCTGGGCTAAGTTTCAATTGAATAGGAAGAAGTGGGGCATAATATCCATCTATATGTTCCTTGGTTGGAAAATAATAAACAGGAAAACCTTGCGGAGTATATTTGTTTGGACTATTAACCCAAATATGTGAACAAGATACCCATACACATTTTGGTAACTTATTACCATTAGCAATTGAGCTTTTCTTCATATTTTCACGCAGGCTTGTAATCTCATGATCTGAAGAGAGTGGAAGATCTTCAATTCTATCATATACATTAGGTAAAAAATTTGGAAGATTACAAATAGATAATAAAATTATCGGTGTTATGGGTATTAAAATACCAATTCTCTTTTCTAAATTGATCAAATATGGATGTATCAAATTTACAAAATACATTATTATTTTCATCATTAGGATTAATCGTTGTATCATCATTACAATTAACTGTATTTACATGAGAAATCATATCGTAACCACGATTTTGGTCCATATAATACTTACTTTCAAAGACAACATACAGACCAGCAGGTTTAGTATTAGTTTTTGTAATGAAATTCATTGACAGTTGAGGATGCTGAGTTGAAATTGTTGACCTATTTCTTGAATAATATAAATATATAATTAAAAAGATCACAATTAAAAATATCATAAATATTATAATATATAAGGAATTTGATAGTGACATTATTATTTTATTTTATATAAAAAAATGTCTCTCACATCTAAACTAATAATGTATACTAATAATTATATTATATATTAAACGAAACAACATTCTTGTTGACTTAGTTGTGTTAGTTTTGATACGATGATCATCTAGTCAATATGTGGGGTTACCTGCAGGGGTCACGACTATCCTCAATTCGAATCTACACATGAATAATCTTCCATTTAGACCACCACACAGCTGAGTGGATACGAACATTGGATAGCGTCTTTCACCCTGATTCCCCTGTTTCATAGCAGTGCTGTCAGGGGCTGCTTCCTGGGGGTAGAAATAGGCCTGGTCTAGGACCGGTCCGCGGGGACACTAAATAGTCCCTAAATCATCTCAAGATAATCTCAGGGTATTTAGCATATATATATATTAAATTATTGTTGACTCGAGCTCCTTTTTTATCTGTGATATAAATGCTAAAATTATATTGATCTCATTTTCAATTACATCAGTTAGAATATTATCTCTGTGTGATGTTAATGTTTCACTAAAGGCTTCCTCAAGAACTGTTGGAGTATAATTCAACAAATGAAGGCAACCATAATTATGAACATGTTGAGCCACATTACATTTGATTTCATCTGTATGGAATGAGCTGTAAATAATCTGTGCATGACATAAACCATATGGATTCTGGCAATTCAGTTGTTGATTAACATTATTAGATAACGGTGATGGTGGAGATGATGTTAGTTCAAGTTGAGATGGTGGTTGGGAAGAAGAAGGTAGTCTAGGATTATGAATAGGTTTTCGTGATGCAACTTTATATGGATTTTGGGGGTGGGTGGGTTTTAGGGTAATATTCACTTGTAAGGTCAAATAATTGCGTACCAATGTATGTTGTTTATGTATAACTCCTCCACCATTAGCAATCCATATAATAGTTACAAATAGAGAGTGTAACATATCGAGAAGTAGACGACAATTTCTTTGAGCTAAATAATTATGATATATTTTGAAGTCTTTGCTAGCTATTATTAAATTTTCTTTGCATTTAACTTTGATTCTATTTAGAGTATTACTTTCAATATTTTCAATATTTTCAGTATGTTGTATTAAAGATTGGGGATGAGAAAACACAATATCTTTAATTTTTTTGGTTTCAGCATGAGGTGAAAATAAATAATGAAGGAGACTAAATGACATAATATAAAATTTCCCTGTTTCAGAAACCAGCAAACGATATGGATGTATTAGATAGGGAAAATATTTAATTATATTAAATACTTGGTGAATTTTATTGATCAAATCGCTCAATTGGGTTAAATATATTAAACGCTTAGAAATAGAAAATAAATCACACAAGCCCAAAATTGGACGAATTCCCAATAAATAATTATTATGATCTTTACTATCAATTGCACAATCATTAGTTCCTAGCTTCCACATATTATCAAACATTTCTACTGATCGACCATCTATAAGTCTAAATCTGTGAGAGGGATTTGCAACAACGGAATTTAGATCATGTTCATTTAAGAGATAAAGTGGCGTAATATTATTCTTGAAACCACCTAAGAGTAAATCAGCTGTAATTTGGCCATTAGTTTCGTGAGAAAAAATATGATGAGGGCTAATGTATATTATCTGAATTTCTTTAGGTATAATTTTCTTTGAAAGATAAAGTGAATCTAATGACTGGTCCAGTAAACCTAGTGGCATCATTCCACATAATACAGGATGTATATGGAGTATATTATCTTTTCCATAATATTGGAATGAAGAAAAATTTGAAAGTTTTAAACATAAATTTTGATTCATAATTAGAGTTAGGCCTAGTAAAAACTTGTCATTGATCTTATTATTATCAATTAGAAGATTTTTATTCATTTTTTTTATAACCTATACCAATTTCTTTCTATGATTAAATAGTTGTTTTCTTTGTTTATTTGTGTATTTGCGATTTACCATAATTTTTCTGAAATAAATTCTAAATAGCCCACTGGTGTGAAGCTGGTACAACACTAGTGTGCCTGGCGACTAACACACTAGTGAGTCTGGTGACTGGATCACTTATCAGTGATCTGTCTGGCTCCCCTGGTATAAATATACAAAAACAGAGCTGTGGTAAACACATACAGTAACAGACCATGGTAAATTTATAGAAGAAAATTGAAAATATATTTTCAAAAATTATGGTAAATAAATAAATATATGCTTGTATTAGAATTTTTTCATTATATATGAAGTTATTCTTATTATAACAAAACAGGGTTCACATGAAAACCACATAGATATAGCAGACTGGATGATTCCATTTATTATAAAATACTTTACAGATTGTCTGTCATATAAACCATAAAGGTATTTTTATGGTTAGGTATTTAGTAGTGTCAATATCGCAGCCTTACCTAAATATCTATATGACCAAACCTAAAATCAACCCTACCTAAATATGAACTGACTTAAAAAAAAAAAAAACATTATAGTTCAATTTAAAATGAACATATCATAGAATTTTTTAGCCTTTGAATATTCAAGAAAGGTACACCTAACACTTGTAAATGTAATTTTTCCTGTATTTATGAAACCATTGACCAGTACTTGTTCAGTAGTCACTGTCCCGATAATCACTTCCGAACATGAGTATTGAATATCAAGCTGACTTCCTGTTCGTTGGTTATCATTGACTATAACAAGGATGTCCAAACATGTAATCACCACATTCATTATGTGTTAAAACATTAAATTTCCTAAGAGTATCATGTGAATATGCTGGATCTCTTAACAATGATAAACATAAATTTATATAAGTGTCTCGCTTTAGTGGAATAGTTGATCTCATATTCCAGCAATCTTCCAACTTGGAGATGATATAAATTTTCCTTTTACCATGAATACCATGGACACTGATAAGCATGTCCACCACTTTCTTCACTCGGTCATTAATTAAAAGATCAAAAAATTTATCATCAAAAGTGGGATTTTTCTTGATAATTTTAGGGGTTTTGTTGATTTTGGAGGACGATACCATGATGATTATTGCTAGAATATCCTCCTGAAAAAATCATGAAAATAACGTGTTTAGAAAATAGATCTAAATGGGACCAAACCATACTATTCATTTCATATATACACCAATTCCATTCCATTTTAGTTTGACTGAAATAACTACTTGCCTTTTAGTGCCACTAGTTATCCTTGTGATGAGTCTAGGAACCTTAATGGTTATATCCTGGTACAGAACCCATATTTTATATCTTTGTTAAAAAAAAAATATATATAATATTATTCAAAAGTACAGAATGTTATTACACAATCTTTATCTTGCGATTATATCAATTAAAATAGTATATTTATAAATCAGAAAGAATATCCTGACAGAATACGTCTACATCCTGGAGAAGTAAAGTCTATAGATTTTACTTATTCTGTTATTTATTCATTGTTAATCAAAAAACCCATTTCAAATTTAAATTTCAAACGCTTGACATGAAGGTAGACTTGGAGGTTTATGTGTACTAGCATGTTTTAAATTTATCTTTATATACATTATCTTCCATACATGATCATTTGGACTGCATACCATACCCGTTTCTTGTTCAAAAATTCCCACACATGAGTTTCGGATATGTATGGTGCCACAACAACTGATTTTGACCATACCAAAATTGGATTGATAAGCTTGTATTCCATTTTCTAAATTAGGACTGAACTGAATCTTATACCCTTGAAATGTTTGTTTTAAAAGTTGGAAAGTATTTCCTCCTCCAAAAGCATGTCTCTCACTATTTGACTGGCCAATTAAGTAAATATCAGTGTAACTGTTGTCATAAAAAATATCACCTCGAAAAGTATCTCCGGGTAGGTGGAAATACTCTGGCTGCAAACGATTAATCATTCTAAAATACCACTTACAAAATTTTTGTATAAACTCGTCACTTCTTATAACTTCCATTTTATGTTCTACCGGGGAAAGAACACCACATACAAATTTGTTTTTTTCATTAACAGTTCGAATAGAAGTTTTAGGAACATCATCACATAAGACAGGTTGGTTTTTTTCATTATTTGTTTGAGTAAAAGTTTTAATTTCACTCTCTTCTGTCTGATGCTGTAATAGTGTACTTATATATGAATCACATTGACATTGTACTGTTCCTAAATTTGTACGTTCTGCAGTACCCATAAAACTACATTGTTTAGGATTTTAAATTATATTTTTGGTTTCACCAGTTGTATATTGAATAAAACTTGGATTGGAACATAAAATGATGTTCGTATTTCCGGGTATTGAGAGTTGGATAGCACTTGTAATTTCGGTTTGGGAGTTTGAATGTGCTCTTCCTTGTTCAGTTGAATATCCGATACCTATTTTACCATGCTGCTTTGTCCAAAACTCTTTTACAGCTATTACCAATTCCATTTTCTTAGCAAAAGGCATTGATGGTACTTGATTTTTATAGAGGTAGTTAAAAAGATTTTGGGCAGTAAGACGTCGATAAGAAAACAAGCGTTTCAAGTCTGAGGTATAAATTAGGATTATGTTAAGGGCTTCTTGAGAACTTTTAGGTGAAAGGCGATGATTACCTGTTGATGTCTGAGCCAGACATCTAATATCTTCAGGGCTCAGTGTTTTTAACAAATCACGTACATTGGCTTCATAAGGGGAATTCATGAGGTTCATAACATATAGGAAGGAATACAACACTAAGAATGGAGATAAATAATATAAAAGTTTATTTATTTACTTACTTATTTATTTATCATATAAATATATAGAAAGTACATGTACATTATGAATGTACATAATAAAACTGAATGTAGCCTCCAAAAAATATCATTGAGTCAATGTCGCTATATAGAGCGACACACACAGGACACTGTCTCTGACCACACCCTTGTCGAGTCCACTTCCTCCACACCTATTGTACTTTTGACCAGAAGAGGGCGCCTTCTTTTCCCATACTTGTGGGTGACGGCTCATAGATAGCAGCGCTGCCATCGCTTCTCCATTCTCTGTGGAGGCGTCGGGTCCATAACACAATTACAATGAGAGCCATATTTATAAATAGTGAAATATAAATACTCACTCATTGTTAACAAAATTTATTTAGGGTTGGGGTTTGAATAGGGTAGTATCATCATATCTTTGTCTCAAATTTCCCAAATAATAGGTAATTGGGATTAACATAGTAGTATATCAAAAGGCCGTTCTTACAATAATGTCAGTCCAAATTAAAACTCTTTATTGAGGATTAAGTTATTATATCTTAGCCAATAGCCAAGGCTACCTACCATGCTACCACCAAAGTACAGCTCACCACCCATATATTTTCCTTCAATGTTGGAATGATTGGAATTACCAATTTAAAATTTCAAGTCATATATACGATATATATGGGAATTTAGGGGATATTACAAAAAAACATACCAATTTAAAAACACCATGTAAAATAATTATAACATTTAAAATTGTGAAAACAATTGTTAGTATAATGAAAAATTTCTTAACAAATAATGATATCGTTTTCTTGGTGTGTGTAATACCTATATAAATGGTCCCATTTGTAACATATTTACTGTTATTTATATTTAAACTATTATCAAGGATTGTAATGTTATATTTTTCATATAACCAACACATTATGACATTCAAATTATCTTGTAAATTATTACACACCTGAGTTTCGTTATTGATACCTCCTACTATTATAGACAAGTGATTCCAACATAGTAGTATATTTTTATAATCCCACAATACAGAAAATTTCATATATTTAACAGGAGTCCTAATCATATATGCATCTTTAATAAAAGATAAATTTTGTACATTTTCATTATAACTTTGTACATTTTCATTATTATAATAACGGCATTCTATTAAAATTGGCGCTAAGTTAGTTATGTTTATTTGGTTTGGAAGTATAATAGATGAATTTCGTCCTATTAGTATATATACCTGTATAGTGTCTTTAAAGTTTAACTGGAACTCGAACCATTCTTGTTGTGATAGTAAATCATATATATTGAAAAGTTCTTCATGTTTATATTTAATTTGCTCATCACCTCTATCAAACCAGTATTTAATTGAATCTTTCAATACTATAACTTTATTGCAATCATACACTTGATTCATTGGAATTACTGGAATAATTAATAATAATAATAATATTAATAATAATAATAAAAGGGTTGGAATCATTTTCAAGCCACAAAATAAACTAAATATAATATAACATTAAAGCTTGTTTTTATATTTTAATCTTTCAACATTTAGTAAAAAATATATGGTTATGGATGTCATTATTAACAATCAAGGAAATCAGCAACCAAAAGCAGATCTAGAGCAATATTATTTTCAATTGGAAATTCAGGATCAGTAGTAATCTCATTTTTCTTGAATTGAGTATTTTAGGTGAAATATGTACACACCTTTTGAAGAAAATATGATCTGAAGAAATAAAATAACAAAATAAAAGTATTATAATTATTTATTTATTATATACAGTTTACATGTTTCTCTTTAAATATAAGTTTATATAATAACACTTTGTTCTAACAGCTTTATACTTACGGAATTGTTTTAAAATGGATTTCATTTTTTTTCATTTTCAATACACTTTGTTGAACTTGACATCATAGCTTGAATTAAATTTGAGGTGAAGGCATCTTTCCTTTTAATGATGAATTCATGGTCATCACAAGATATTAACTTGATGTATGTGGAATTAGGACCTTCACATCCACCATAGAAAATCTGGTAATATTGTGTTAGTGTTTTTTATCTTCAAAAAACATTCAATCCTATTTTACATCATCTCTTCATGATAAACTCAATATGTATATTGTGGAGGTTTCTCTACATTTAAGTTATCATTTTTCATAGCTAACCAAATTTCTTCGGAATGGGGTTTACTTGGATGAAAAAATTCATTTACAAGAAATTTAAGAAATGTTTGAGCATCCTCAGTAACCCACATATTACAACAATTGTTTGCATAAACATAATATATGTGAACATATACCAAACAATTATTATACTTAATTCTTGCTGTTATGGTGGAATACCAACCATAATAAATGAAATAATTATATATCCGGTCCATATGGTCATATTTAATAAAATCTTGAAATCCGGATTCGGATAATTCTTCTTTAGTGAATGTACAGTTTTCTAAGCATTCAACTTTACATTTAGTTTCAAGAAATATCCTATCTAGCTCATTTTTCAATTCTTTAAATTTTTTAAAATTAGAGTCATATTTAAATGGAGCTTCAATTTTTTTGATAAAAAACTTGATTTTTTCATATTCTTCTTCATTTACCTTTTTATCTTCATCTTCTTCTTCAATTACCTTTATATCTTCATCTTCTTCTTCAATTACCTTTATATCTTCGTCTTCCTCTTCAGTTACCTTTTTATCTTCATCTTCTCCCCTTTCTTCATCTCCCTTTTCATCTTCAACTCCTTCTTCATTTACTTTCCTCTCTTCATCTTTTCCCAATTTCTCAATGCCAACTGCTTCCCCATTACCAATATCCATTTGGTTCATTTTTCTCCACCTGAAAAATATATATATTATAATTGAAATAGTCTGGTGTATTGAAATAGACTAAGATGATCATCAATCCATTCAAGGAGAAACAGAAACAATCTCAATCAAAAATTGAAAGTTATCTACTACTTAAAAAAAAGAAAAAAAAAAAGAAAAAAAAAAAACACTGAAATACTCACGCCTTATTTACGCCTTAGTAAGTGTTAATATACTACAACACAATGGTTGTAAGTATAACTTTTAGAAGTTCACTGTAGTAATATCCAAAGAAAGGCAGGATGAGAATTGAGATACTGCCCGGATCCCACCTCCTTTTATACAACACACACACACACACACACACACAAAAACACACCCACACACACACCCACACACACACACACACACACCCACCCACACCCACACACACACACACACATACACACACACACACACACCCACACACACACCCACACACACACACACATACACACACACACACACACACACACACACACACACACACACAAACCCACACACACACACACACACACACACCCACACACACACACACACACCCACACACAAACACACACACACACACACACACACACACAGTGTGTGTCCTTGACTTGGTGTAGCTGGTAAGGTGCTCCAGTGAATAAAGGAGTATCTAAGCAATAAGAAGCAGAGAGTTACGGTGAGGGGTGAGACCTCCGATTGGCGTGAAGTCACCAGTGGAGTCCCACAGGGCTCTCCCAGAGGGTATCGATTCATTTCTCTCAATGTTTGCGAACGATGCTAAAATTATGAGAAGGATTAAAACAGAAGAGGACTGTTTGAGGCTTCAAGAAGACCTAGACCTGTCTCCTGCAGCACATATCAAACGGATAACATCAGCGGCATACAACTGTTGATTGACGGTTGATAGGCGGGACCAAAGAGCCAGAGCTCAACCCCCGCAAACACAACTAGGTGAGTACAACTAGGTGAGTACACACACACACACAAATGTGTGTGTGTAACTCACAAATAGGTGAGTACAAATAGGTGAGTACACACACACACACACAGCTCCTCCCCTCAGTCACTCTTTGACATCCGGCACCCACAAGCATATATACACACTTGGTTATTTAAATCTAGATAAGGCAACACTATTTTAAATCATATAAACATCTAATGTATAAAAAAATACATTTGAAATTAACTGGAAAGTTGGAAGTTTATGATACACCCAACAGGAATAATTTTTTGTGACATATTAACACGGAATCATGTGACGAAGGGAATTACTTTCGTATTTTTAGTGATATTGATGACCAATGATAATATTGTTTAAGAACCCGAAATCCCTATCTCTTAACTGACATCATTCAAACTGGGGAAAAAAGGATGAAATTGTAACGTTTATCAATCAAGATGAAGGTTTATTACCAAAAGCAGCAGCAACACCACCACCACCCCTACCTAAAAACATTGGTTCACCATCTTAGTATAATGTTTCTTTCTATAATAAAAATCCAGCCCCCCTTTTTTTTTATATATAAAATAATATAATCCAAAAATCAATCCTTAAAATGGATTCTGACCTATCACACCTACCATCACCATCACCACCATAATCACCACCTACACCGACTCCACCACAATCGCCACAATTGCCACAATCGACACCGCCACAATCACCACAATCGGCCACAATCACCAAAATCCCCATCTCTTAATTGACATCATTCAAACCGGGGAAAAAGGATGAAATTGTAACGTTTTCTATAATAAAGATCCAGCCCCCTTTTATATATATATATATATATATATATATATATATATATATATAATAATATAATCCCAAAATCAATCCTTAAAATGGATTCTGACCTATCACACCTACCATCACCATCACCATCATAATCACCACCTACACCGACTCCACCACAATTGCCATAATCGACACCTCCACAATCACCACAATCGGCCACAATCACCACTGCCACCGTTCAAAGAAGATAATACTGAAAATTTAATGATTGTGGAGGATCAAACAAACATATTTATTAATAATCATAATGATGAAGAAGAAAAACGAAAATATGGATATTTTTAAGAACCCGAAATCCCCATCTCTTAATTGACATCATTCAAACCGGGAAAAAAGGATGAAATTGTAACGTTTATCAATCAAGATGAAGGTTTATTACCAAAAGCAGCAGCAACACCACCACCACCACCATCACCCCTACTTAAAAACATTGGTTCACCATCTTAGTATAATGTTTCTTTCTATAATAAAAATCCAGCCCCCCTTTTTTTTATATATATATAAAATGTATAAAAAAAATCCCAAAATCAATCCTTAAAATGGATTCTGACCTATCACACCAACCATCATCATCACTACCACAATCACCACCGACACCGACTCTGCCACAATCACCACTGCAACCGACACCGCAACAATCACCACTGCAACAATCACCACTGCAACCGACACCGCAACAATCACCACTGCAACCGACACCACAACAATCACCACTGCCACAATCGCCACTGCAACTGACACCATTCAAAGAAGATAATACTGAAAATTTAATGATTGTGGAGGATCAAACAAACATATTTATTAATAATCAAAATGATGAAGAAGAAAAACGAAAATATGTTCAATTTATACAAGAAAAAGTTTCAAATTACAAACACAACTTTCATAATTCCAATTCACCTTTCAAATTAGCTTTTATGATCATTAATAATATGGTTATCCCGTATTATAATTCTTCAAAATGTCTAAATAAAATTTCAGATGCAATTTACAAACAACTTATTTTAATGCCGAATGAGCAAATTTTTCATGATGCATTGATTAATTATTATAAAGAAAATCCTATTCATCTATCACCAAATTGGAAAATTGACACCACAAATTTAAATAATTTACAGTTGTATTATTTGTATCACATGTTAATACAATCTGGTTATGATATTGAATATAGCATTTCACATTTATTCTCCATATAATTAAATTGACAAATAAGTATTTTAATAATTAGTAGTATAGAAATGATATATATTTTTTTTTAAATACCTTTATTCTTATTGTAAATATTATTTGAAAAAAGTATCACTACAGAGAGTATATCAATTCGAGTTGGATATATGTAGTACCTAGTAGCCAGAACGGACTTCTCAGCCTACTATGTAAGGCCTGATTTGCCTAATAAGCCAAGTTTTCAAGAATTTATATGTTTTCTCAAATTTTTTTCTTATGAAATGATAAAGCTACCCATTTCATTATGTATGAGGTAAAAAAAAAATTATTGGAGTTAAAATTAACGTAGATATATGACCGAACCTAACCAACCCTACCTAACCTAACCTAACCTATCTTTATAGGTTAGGTTAGGTTAGGTAGCCGAAAAAGGTAGGTTAGGTAGCCGAAAAAGGTAGGTTAGGTTAGGTTAGGTAGCCGAAAAAGGTAGGTTAGGTAGCCGAAAAAGGTAGGTTAGGTTAGGTTAGGTAGCAGAAAAAGGTAGGTTAGGTAGCCGAAAAAGGTAGGTTAGGTTTGGTTAGGTAGCCGAAAAAGGTAGGTTAGGTTAGGTTAGGTAGGTTAGGTAGTCAAAAAACAATTAATTCATGAAAACTTGGCTTATTAGGCAAATCGGGCCTTACATAGTAGGCTGAGAAGTGCGTTCTGGCTACTAGGTACAACATACATATATATATATATATATATATATATATATATATATATATATATATATATATATATATATATATATATATTATTAAATATGACCGAAAAAGTAAGATTAATAATTCTAACACGAATTTTCTCAATCTTTCGTACATTACGCTTCACTGTTGGAGGTAAATCAAAAATCACTTCTCCAAAATTCATTTTTATTTCTAGTCTGACGCGACACGGGCGCGTTTCGTAAAACTTATTACATTTTCAAAGACTTCACAAATACACAACTGATTAGAACTTACGTCTCTCTGATATTATATCTACATTTGAGTGAGGTGGGAAGGATGATGTGGCATTAACACAAGACAGAACAGGGGATATTAATAGGGTATTAAAAGTATCAACACAAGACAGAACAGAAAACAATGGGTATTGAATAGAAGTGTTTGTAGAAAGCCTATTGGTCCATATTTCTTGATGCTTCTATATTGGAGCGGAGTCTTGAGGTGGGTAGAATATAGTTGTGCAATAATTGGCTGTTGATTGCTGGTGTTGACTTCTTGATGTGTAGTGCCTCGCAAACGTCAAGCCGCCTGCTATCGCTGTATCTATCGATGATTTCTGTGTTGTTTACTAGGATTTCTCTGGCGATGGTTTGGTTATGGGAAGAGATTATATGTTCCTTAATGGAGCCCTGTTGCTTATGCATCGTTAAACGCCTAGAAAGAGATGTTGTTGTCTTGCCTATATACTGGGTTTTTTGGAGCTTACAGTCCCCAAGTGGGCATTTGAAGGCATAGACGACGTTAGTCTCTTTTAAAGCGTTCTGTTTTGTGTCTGGAGAGTTTCTCATGAGTAGGCTGGCCGTTTTTCTGGTTTTATAGTAAATCGTCAGTTGTATCCTCTGATTTTTGTCTGTAGGGATAACGTTTCTATTAACAATATCTTTCAGGACCCTTTCCTCCGTTTTATGAGCTGTGGAAAAGAAGTTCCTGTAAAATAGTCTAATAGGGGGTATAGGTGTTGTGTTAGTTGTCTCTTCAGAGGTTGCATGGCTTTTCACTTTCCTTCTTATGATGTCTTCGATGAAACCATTGGAGAAGCCGTTATTGACTAGAACCTGCCTTACCCTACAGAGTTCTTCGTCGACTTGCTTCCATTCTGAGCTGTGGCTGAGAGCACGGTCGACGTATGCGTTAACAACACTCCTCTTGTACCTGTCGGGGCAGTCGCTGTTGGCATTTAGGCACATTCCTATGTTTGTTTCCTTAGTGTAGACTGCAGTGTGGAAACCTCCGCCCTTTTCCATGACTGTTACATCTAGAAAAGGCAGCTTCCCATCCTTTTCCGTCTCGTAAGTGAAACGCAGCACGGAACTCTGCTCAAATGCCTCCTTCAGCTCCTGCAGATGTCTGACATCAGGTACCTGTGTAAAAATGTCGTCAACATACCTGCAGTATATGGCCGGTTTCAAGTTCATGTCGACTAAGACTTTTTGCTCGATGGTACCCATGTAGAAGTTTGCAAACAGGACACCTAGGGGAGAACCCATGGCGACCCCATCTACTTGCTTATACATGTGCCCATCCGGGCTCAAGAAGGGTGCCTCTTTAGTACAAGCTTGGAGTAGTTTCCTCAGAATACTTTCTGGCATGTCAAGAGGAGTACAGGCTGGATCACGATACACTCTGTCTGCTATCATTCCGATTGTCTCGTCCACAGGTACGTTGGTAAACAGCGATTCTACGTCCAACGAGGCTCTTATCCCTGTGGCCCGTGTGCCCCGCAGTAAGTCCACAAATTCCTTTGGAGACTTCAGGCTGAAGGCGCAAGGAACATAAGGAGTCAGCAGGCCGTTGAGTCGCTTCGCCAGTCTGTATGTGGGTGTGGGTATCTGGCTAATGATTGGCCGAAGTGGGTTTCCAGGCTTGTGCGTCTTGACATTTCCATACGCATATCCAGGTTTATATTCCCCAATGATCTTTGGCAGGTGGAGTCCGGATTTCTTGGCGTTCACAGTTTCGATACTGTGAACGCCAAGAAATCCGGACTCCACCTGCCAAAGATCATTGGGGAATATAAACCTGGATATGCGTATGGAAATGTCAAGACGCACAAGCCTGGAAACCCACTTCGGCCAATCATTAGCCAGATACCCACACCCACGTACAGACTGGCGAAGCGACTCAACGGCCTGCTGACTCCTTATGTTCCTTGCGCCTTCAGCCTGAAGTCTCCAAAGGAATTTGTGGACTTACTGCGGGGCACACGGGCCACAGGGATAAGAGCCTCGTTGGACGTAGAATCGCTGTTTACCAACGTACCTGTGGACGAGACACTCGGAATGATAGCAGACAGAGTGTATCGTGATCCAGCCTGTACTCCTCTTGACATGCCAGAAAGTATTCTGAGGAAACTACTCCAAGCTTGTACTAAAGAGGCACCCTTCTTGAGCCCGGATGGGCACATGTATAAGCAAGTAGATGGGGTCGCCATGGGTTCTCCCCTAGGTGTCCTGTTTGCAAACTTCTACATGGGTACCATCGAGCAAAAAGTCTTAGTCGACATGAACTTGAAACCGGCCATATACTGCAGGTATGTTGACGACATTTTTACACAGGTACTTGATGTCAGACATCTGCAGGAGCTGAAGGAGGCATTTGAGCAGAGTTCCGTGCTGCGTTTCACTTACGAGACGGAAAAGGATGGGAAGCTGCCTTTTCTAGATGTAACAGTCATGGAAAAGGGCGGAGGTTTCCACACTGCAGTCTACACTAAGGAAACAAACATAGGAAGGTGCCTAAATGCCAACAGCGACTGCCCCGACAGGTACAAGAGGAGTGTTGTTAACGCATACGTCGACCGTGCTCTCAGCCACAGCTCAGAATGGAAGCAAGTCGACGAAGAACTCTGTAGGGTAAGGCAGGTTCTAGTCAATAACGGCTTCTCCAATGGTTTCATCGAAGACATCATAAGAAGGAAAGTGAAAAGCCATGCAACCTCTGAAGAGACAACTAACACAACACCTATACCCCCTATTAGACTATTTTACAGGAACTTCTTTTCCACAGCTCATAAAACGGAGGAAAGGGTCCTGAAAGATATTGTTAATAGAAACGTTATCCCTACAGACAAAAATCAGAGGATACAACTGACGATTTACTATAAAACCAGAAAAACGGCCAGCCTACTCATGAGAAACTCTCCAGACACAAAACAGAACGCTTTAAAAGAGACTAACGTCGTCTATGCCTTCAAATGCCCACTTGGGGACTGTAAGCTCCAAAAAACCCAGTATATAGGCAAGACAACAACATCTTTTTCTAGGCGTTTAACGATGCATAAGCAACAGGGCTCCATTAAGGAACATATAATCTCTTCCCATAACCAAACCATCGCCAGAGAAATCCTAGTAAACAACACAGAAATCATCGATAGATACAGCGATAGCAGGCGGCTTGACGTTTGCGAGGCACTACACATCAAGAAGTCAACACCAGCAATCAACAGCCAATTATTGCACAACTATATTCTACCCACCTCAAGACTCCGCTCCAATATAGAAGCATCAAGAAATATGGACCAATAGGCTTTCTACAAACACTTCTATTCAATACCCATTGTTTTCTGTTCTGTCTTGTGTTGATACTTTTAATACCCTATTAATATCCCCTGTTCTGTCTTGTGTTAATGCCACATCATCCTTCCCACCTCACTCAAATGTAGATATAATATCAGAGAGACGTAAGTTCTAATCAGTTGTGTATTTGTGAAGTCTTTGAAAATGTAATAAGTTTTACGAAACGCGCCCGTGTCGCGTCAGACTAGAAATAAAAATGAATTTTGGAGAAGTGATTTTTGATTTACCTCCAACAGTGAAGCGTAATGTACGAAAGATTGAGAAAATTCGTGTTAGAATTATTAATCTTACTTTTTCGGTCATATTTAATAATATATGTCTACAGGAAAGACTGCTACCAAAATATACTAATATATATATATATATATATATATATATATATATATATATATATATATATATATA
Source organism: Procambarus clarkii (assembly GCF_040958095.1). Taxonomy (NCBI): domain Eukaryota; kingdom Metazoa; phylum Arthropoda; class Malacostraca; order Decapoda; family Cambaridae; genus Procambarus; species Procambarus clarkii. The sequence continues at coordinate 24,231,200 of NC_091220.1, forward strand.
TATATATATATATATATATATATATATATATTATTAAATATGACCGAAAAAGTAAGATTAATAATTCTAACACGAATTTTCTCAATCTTTCGTACATTTCTTTTCTCTGTTGGAGGTAAATCACAAATCAATTCTCCAAAATTCATTTTTATTTCTAGTCTGACGCAACACGAGCGCGTTTCGTAAAACTTATTACATTTTCAAAGACTTTAGTTTATAAATACACAACTGAATAGAACTTACGCATCTCCGATTTTATATATACATTTGAGAGAGGTGGATGGGGTGAGGTGGCATTAATAGGGTATTAATTTCATCAACACAAGACAGAAGCACGGTCGCATATGTCGACCGTGCTCTCAGCCACAGCTCAGAATGGATGCAAGTCGACGAAGAAAATGAAAATGAAAATGTAATAAGTTTTACGAAACGCGCTCGTGTCATGTCAGACTAGAAATAAAAATGAATTTTGGAGAATTGATTTTTGATTTACCTCCAACAGTGAAAAGAAATGTACGAAAGATTGAGAAAATTCGTGTTAGAATTATTAATCTTACTTTTTCGGTCATATTTAATAATATATGTCTACAGGAAAGACTGCTACCAAAATATACTAATATATATATATGTATATATATATATATATATATATATATATATATATATATATATATATATATATATATATATATATATATATATATATATATATATATATATATATATATATATATATATTATATATATATATATATATATATATATGTATATATATATATATGTATATAGCAGCCAGAAATCCACACCTGGACCACTATGCTAGGCCCGACGTGCCCAACGAGGCAAGTTCCCCTGAATCTATATATTTTTCCAATTTTCCTCTATGAAGTGATAAATCTGTCCATTTCACCATACACAAGTTAATTAGGTTAGGTTACGATAGGTTAGGGGCTAGGTTAGGTTCGGTCATATATCTATGTTAGTTTTAACTCAAATTTCAAATAATCAACCCATACATAATGAAATGGACAGATTCATCACTGCACAAGAAAAAAAATTGAAAAAAAATATAAATTCATGAAAACTCGGCCCATCAGGCAAATCGGGCCTTGCACAGCAGGCCAAATACGGCGTTCCGGCAACCAGGCACGACATATATATATATATATATATATATATATATATATATATATATATATATATATATATATATATATATATATATATATATATATATATATATATATATATATATATATATATATATATGACCGAAAAAGTAAGATTAATAATTCTAACACGAATTTTCTCAATCTTTCGTACATTACGCTTCACTGTTGGAGGTAAATCAAATTGCCTCTTCAGAGGCAACCTCTGAAGAGACAACTAACACAACACCTATACCCCCTATTAGACTATTTTACAGGAACTTCTTTTCCACAGCTCATAAAACGGAGGAAAGGGTCCTGAAATATATTGTTAATAGAAACGTTATCCCTACAGACAAAAATCAGAAGATACAACTGACGATTTACTATAAAACCAGAAAAACGGCCAGCCTACTCATGAGAAACTCTCCAGACACAAAACAGAACGCTTTAAAAGAGACTAACGTCGTCTATGCCTTCAAATGCCCACTTGGGGACTGTAAGCTCCAAAAAACCCAGTATATAGGCAAGACAACAACATCTCTTTCCAGGCGTTTAACGATGCATAAGCAACAGGGCTCCATTAAGGAACATATAATCTCTTCCCATAACCAAACCATCGCCAGAGAAATCCTAGTAAACAACACAGAAATCATCGATAGATACAGCGATAGCAGGCGGCTTGACGTTTGCGAGGCACTACACATCAAGAAGTCAACACCAGCAATCAACAGCCAATTATTGCACAACTATATTCTACCCACCTCAAGACTCCGCCCCAATATAGAAGCATCAAGAAATATGGACCAATAGGCTTTCTACAAACACTTCTATTCAATACCCATTGTTTCTGTTCTGTCTTGTGTTGATACTTTTAATACCCTATTAATATCCCCTCCTGTTCTGTCTTGTGTTGATAATGCCACTTCATCCTTCCCACCTCACTCAAATGTAGATATAATATCAGAGAGATGTAAGTTCTAATCAGTTGTGTATTTGTGAAGTCTTTGAAAATGTAATAAGTTTTACGAAACGCGCCCGTGTCGCGTCAGACTAGAAATAAAAAATGAATTTTGGAGAAGTGATTTTTGATTTACCTCCAACAGTGAAGCGTAATGTACGAAAGATTGAGAAAATTCGTGTTAGAATTATTAATCTTACTTTTTCGGTCATATTTAATAATATATGTCTACAGGAAAGACTGCTACCAAAATATACTAATATATATATATATATATATATATATATATATATATATATATATATATATATATATATATATATATATATATATATATATATATATATATTTATTTTGGTGGTTGTTATTGTTTTTTGTAATAGGTTTAAATGGGTTTCGGGAGACCTACCCGTTGTTTGTTTCTTCCTCTGTATGTGTCGTTTTACCCACTCACTTAGGATCCATTATTGAGAATAAGGATTTGATGAATATCTCTTTAGTAACTGTAACTTACATTCGAATTACCATTCTCCCAGAGTTTTTATTATTATTATTATTATATTAGGCATACCACCACCTTCAATTAATAAATGTACAGTTAGATCTTAGAAATTGTAAACATTATAGAATATGAATTTTGTATATATCAAATTTAATATATTTCTTTTTACAACACACACACACACACACACACACACACACACACACACACACAAACACACAACACCCACACATACACACTGTAGATTTTTATGATTATAATAACAAAAATTTATGTAATTTTATGATCATTATTGATTACACTTGTATTAAAAAAATAAAGCAAGCACCTGTTTCTATGACTTGGTAAATGTCATACATTACAACAATTTTTTTCGAATACTTTATTAAATTTACTGTGCTTCAAAATTCATTTGGTCCCTTTCTTCATGGTTTATAATTTTATATGTATTAATCGTTGTAAAAATCACGAGAATTACTGCAATTAGCCCAGCTATGGCATGATGTGACCCCATAACATATTTCATGTGATCATCAGATTTAACTGAATCCATAAATGGTATTTTATCATATACATTCATAACAGATGTTATTGTAATAAACAAACATAAGATAACTAATATAATCAGTATAAAATATGTGAATATTTTATTACCGAACATATCTTTTTTTGTTATTTTTTATATAGGAGAAAAATAAGAAAATGACTATGAAATTTAATTATAATTTAATAATTTAATAGATGTATAAGCTGTTTAGCTGGAGGAACGATTTTTTGGGCATAAGAAACAATTGATTTATATTGATATTGATGGTAAGTTAAGATAAATGTAATTAATAAAAGAGCCATAATAGCAATTACTAATGACATTAATGATTTGAAAATATTTGTTCCCAAAAGATAAAAGGTGGCTAATAAACCAACCAAAAAAGACAGATACATAATAGAAAGGGGCCAATTTGTTTTTTTCTTAACGACATTAATTTTTTCCTGTGATATTTCCTTATTATCATGTCTCTCATTAATTGCGGGAGTTGTTGATGTGGTTGGTATTGGATTCCAATAAGATTCTTCATGTACTCTGTTAGCTATTCTCAAATCCATAACATGAGGTTGAGGTAGTAACTGAGGAAGTTGTTGATGATTCTTTCCTGAAGCCGTTGTCGTTGTTGAAAGATGAGGATGTGCCATTTTATTTAAAACAATTTTCTTTTATTTTTTTAATTATAGTTTTAATTAATGTTTCACTATTGAAGGGTATTAGTGTTTTGAGTCGATGGCTGTTTATATGTATTAGGGCTTCTTCATGTGGGAAATAACAGGCAATTTTTTCTTCATCTAAGCGATGACTGAAAGGAAAACGATGCATATAAGTCTTAATTGCACGGTTGTTGGTCTTCTTATCATTTAGGTTGAAAATACATCCTAAAGTTCCAAGTATCCAATTTAAATATCGAGACCGAGAGTGCGTAAATTTAATTAAATTATTTGCATTTTCAGTTTCAATTAAAATACTATAATCACACTGATAGGTTTTACCATTTAGTGCTATCCATTCCTCTGATATCATTGGTAAATTATATTGGTTATTATGAATCATCCCCAATTTAATTCTTTTAATAATTTGTATAAAATCTAAATGAAAACAATGTGTTTCTTCCATAAACTCTCTAATTTGGGTAATTATCGGAATCTTTTGATCAATTTTTTCAGGTTGACCACGAGGAAGTGTATACTCCCCCTCTATTGTATTTCCATTACCAAACATATGTTGATATAAATTAACATATTCGGCTTGACTCATGGGGGACGAATTTTCAAAAATAATAAAAATTTTCGTTTTATCATTCCATTTATGTCGATAACTTTTATTATTAAGATACGAAATATAAAAGTATGATGGAGAATGTAACATTAGGATTTTACATTTTTTTAATATAACTTTTTTGTCTGTGCTAAAACATTGACTGGCATCTACATATAAAAGCCCTAAAGATTTTTTAGTTTTTTTATCATAATTTAATTGGTTTGGTTTTAATTGTATTAATGGCATATTTATAGTGGGAGGAAGATGTGCATTTTTGTAATAAAAATCAGTTTCTTTACAATACTGAGATGACATACTGACTATTTTATATCTAAAAATGAAAGGTGTTTATATAATAATTTATATATTTTTTTATTCTAACGGAACATGGATTATATTCAGTAATGTGTAGTAGGGAGTGGTGGTGGTGTGGTAAGGTTGTTGGGGTGGTGGTGGGATTAGGGTGTGTATATTGTGGGTGTGGGTGATTATAAAAGTTGTGGTGGGGTTGTTGTGTTGGTGGGGTTTGGGGAGGGTGGTGGTGGTGGTGGTTGTGGCGGTGTTTGGGTTGTTGTGTTGGTTGGGTTTTGGGAGGGTGGTGGTGGTGGTGGTAGCAGTGTTTGGGTTGTTGTGTTGGTTGGGTTTTGGGAGGGTGGTGGTGGTGGTGGTGGTGGCAGTGTTTGGGTTGTTGTGTTGGTTGGGTTTTGGGAGGGTGGTGGTGGCGGTGTTTGGGTTGTTGTGTTGGTTGGGTTTTGGGAGGGTGGTGGTGGCGGTGTTTGGGTTGTTGTGTTGGTTGGGTTTTGGGAGGGTGGTGGTGGTGGTGGCAATGTTTGGGTTGTTGTGTTGGTTGGGTTTTGGGAGGGTGGTGGTGGTGGTGTTGGTGGCAGTGTTTGGGTTGTTGTGTTGGTTGGGTTTTGGGAGGGTGGTGGTGGTGGCAGTGTTTGGGTTGTTGTGTTGGTTGGGTTTTGGGAGGGTGGTGGTGGTGGCAGTGTTTGGGTTGTTGTGGGGGTTGTTGTGTTGGTGGGGTTTGGGTTATTGTTTGGGTTGTTGTGGGGGTTGTTGTGTTGGTGGGGTTTGGGTAGGGTGATGGTGGGGGTGTTGTTTGGGTTGTGGTAGTTTCCATATCTTTCATTATTTGAGGAAAATTTTTTACCAAATTTTTCCCAAATTGTTTTTCCTGACATTTATACCGAAATAAAATATATGAAAACAATACTACAAATTCTTTTTTTTCTATAGTTTCTTTTACAATACTATGTATAATATCTCGAGGTATATTATCATGGTAAATGGTTTGGCATATGGTATCCATTCCTTCAATTAAAGATTGAATGAGATTTTTTTTATCATTTACAGATACCTCTCGAAATTTTCGTATTGTAATCTCAATCTTGTTCGAGGATAAATCCATGAAACTTTTCAGAAAGCTACATTCCGGATTCCATTGAATATGAAGAAGTAGAGGCTTGTCAGAAATGTCAAAATTCCATAGCCCAAGATTACAAAAAGCACATTTCACATGATCACTAAGACCTGTATAAAAGAATCCAGCTGAACTTAGATTTTCTGAGTTTGGTAATGTAAGTGGCCATGTGCTAAAACTTTCCAAGCGATTTTTACAATCTTCATATGTTCGATCGATACTGGGACAATGAGGTGACAATGAAAGGAATAAATTGGATTGCAGAATAACTTCACATAACTCTAAAGGGACATTACCAACGGGTTTTCCCATGATAAATGGACAATAAGGAACTCTTTGTCTATGTTTATTATGTGGAATATCGTTTATTTGCCAGTTCTTGATAACTGTATTACAGAAAATACATGCACATGCATCGTTTCTTTTAAGACAAAAAAATCCATCCCTAGCTAAATTTAGAGGGGAAATCCATGGGAATTTCCAATTGTTAAATGTGTCTAGACGTGCACTTTCAAACTTCAAAAAAAAAAATGTTGTTAAACATTCTGATAGGTGTTTTAATTTGTGAAATAAATGTACAATTATGTTCTGGATATACAATTGCATTACTATTTATATTGAATGTAAGTGACAAATGACACTTTATACATTTCCATAGATTTTCTTGTTTGTTATAATGAAACCCATTTCGTTTTAAAATGTTTAAATTTATTTTGAAATTTAAACCTTCTAATGTTTTCATGCTATGTTGTCCACTCATTTTGGCATGTAATTAATGAATGGTAAATTTATTAAATCCGTCTGACCATAATATATATTTACTAGGCATAGCATTATATATATATATATATATTTTTTTTTATTTATATTTCGAAATTCTTCAGGTTTACAGTAAAGGCTTCAAACTCTTCTTTTCAATTCAAATTCCATTATCATCACTAGTGTTCTAGGTGATTTGTGTGTAACTGTTCTATGGTATAAAAAAAAAAAAACTTGGTGGTTATATAATAAACAAATTGAAATAAAATTAAAATAGTGATAGGATAGTATCAAGGCCAAAGAAAAACGAAGAATTTTGCAGCAAACATGAATTTGAGCTAAAGATAAGCCAAATGTTGGAAAAAGGTGGGCCTGGGAGTCGGAAAATTTTCACTCGAGAAAAATTAGCACAATACATTGAGGAAGTCAAAAATGCTAAATTGAAACTGAATTGGAAATCTTCTCATGAATATGATCTATTGTCTCGATATGATGTCAAAAATCTATTTGGGGATGACGTCCTAGTAACCATCGACGAAACTGAACGAAGAATGAAGCGGGGGACCAAGCGTAAACTGACCAGTGACAATCATCATTCTACTATGGCTGTAACAACAACAACAACAGGAACAACAGCTGATCCTGGCCGGATGTGTCCTCGTTTCATACATCAAGGGCAATTGTATGATACGATTTATGATGCACACAGAGCAGTTTGTCACGGAGGAGAAAAAAGAACTTATTTTGAAGCAAGTAAAACTATCGCTAACGTCACTCAACAATCGGTGAAACTCTTTATTTCACTCTGCCACATATTCAATTTGAAACGACTTCCTCGACGAAAAAAAGGGGTAATACGGCCCATTGTATCGACCAGTTTTGCGGAGCGAGGACAAATGGACTTAATAAATATGCAAAAAGAAGGAGGATGTGTGTATAAATATATTTTACATTATCAGGATCATTTAACAAAGTTTTCGGTTTTACGAGCTCTTCGCAGTAAACGGGCGATTGAAGTGGCACGCCACTTACTCGATATATTTGCTCTCTTGGGAGCCCCACGAATTTTACAGAGCGATAACGGCCGTGAATTTGAGGCAGAGGTCATTCAAGAGCTAAAAAACGAAATGTGGCCCAACATGCTCCTCATTAATAGCAAACCTCGTCATCCACAGAGCCAAGGGAGCATTGAATGTACAAAAGAAAATGTAATTAAAATACTTGGCAGTTGGATGTGTGAAAATCAAATGCGAGATTGGTCAGCTGGACTTCCCTTTGTGCAATTCACCAAAAACACAGCATATTCACGTGGAATTGGCATATGGCCTTACAAGGCAGTTTTTGGTATAGAACCGCCAATAGTTATGAAGATTCGTCTTTCGCCCTCAATATATAGCCAATTGTTCAATAACTGTCACTATGATGACAATGAAGAAGAAGAAGAAGAAGACAAAGAGGATGAAGAAAAAAGAGGCAAAGAAGCAAAGGTAAAATTCCTTAATATTTATTGGTTTTGTTTTCAGTTCAACCTTGGAAAACAAGAGTCCTCAATTAATTTCTGTATACTAAATTTTTTTTTTTTTCACCAAAAACACAGCATATTCACGTGGAATTGGCATATCGCCTTACAAGGCAGTTTTTGGTATAGAACCGCCAATAAATATGAATAATAATACACCTTCATTAATAAAGATGATACAATTGAAATTAAGAGAAAAATAGAGGTGATGAGTTAATAGTACATTATTTCTTCAAATTTATTTATGTTAGTTAAAATGCACGTGCTAAATATCAAGGTTCATTATTAATTTATTTTTGTTTTTTTTTTGTTTTTGTTTTAGGATACGAGAAGTTTGACTGAACTGAAAGTTGGTTGGGAATGAAAAAGACTAAATGAAACTAGTACTAGTGTCCCCCCCCCCCCCAAAAAAAAAAAAATATGAAAAACATACCTCATAAACCCAAAATGGTTCTGGATGGGTTCTACTGAAGATGGATGGGTACCCAGCATCATCACAATTGAAATTCATAATGCAAATATTGGATATAGGTTCGATGATAACTAAATTGTTTGTTGAACTAGTTTCCAACATTGACCATCATATATAGTAATCAACTGAAAAGTGGCATGGACCTTGGGAATCCGACTGTCTAATTAAAACAAAGCAAAGCAATGCGATGGTCAGAGATAGATGTTGATGTAATGTGATTTCTGCCCAGTGCTCTGAATGTCAAAGTGAAGAAATTCAAAGAAGCGCAGGTAAACGGCGTGAGTCATATATCATACAGTGGGGAGTTGATGATTGAGATTCATTCAATAGGCCGTTACATAACATCCATCAGATAATTAAAATACAATCGCCATTTTATATAGACTTTTTTCAATTCTGATAAAAAATTGTATATATATTATATTATGTTAGACCCAGAAATCTTCACATGTTTCATATCCCTCATCAGTCTCATTCCCAACATTAATGTCATCATTATTTTCATCCTCATCATGATATATAAACCAGCAGCAGCAGCAGCAGCAGTGACATATAACAGTTAATAAATAATTCTTTAAAATGTCAATTTGATAATAAATAGATTTTGGCGCCATCACTCATTTCTACTCCTTTTTGAATGCTAATATATATATATATATATATATATATATATATATATATATATATATATATATATATATATATATATATATATATATATATATATATATATATATATATATATATATATATATATATATATATATAATGCTAAACAAAACCTCTCAATGTTCAATAATTCTTAGCCATTTATTAAAAAAATTGTGGGAATATCAATTATGCGTTAGAAGCTGGAGTGCTGGTGGAGGTGGAGGTGGTGACATTGTCACTGCTGGTTTCGGGTTTCCAGAGGAGGTGGCGTCCCTGGAATCACCACTTGTGGTCTCGTCGTTAGCACCTTGAGTGCTGGTGGAGGTGGTGTATGTGACAGTGGCACTCACATCTTCTGATTGTTGAGAGATGGTGTCTCTATTTGTTGATTGGATTCTCATCCACATTAAAAATAAAATAATTAGTAAACATATACCAACAACAAATATATAAATGTTCATTTTTTTATAATAACCAAAACAAAAAAAAATATTAGAGGGTAATTCATAAAAAAATAAAAAACAACAACTAAGTATTTTGGGTAATTGCCATATAGACCGTTTATTGGCCAACATTACATTAAATTATTAATATAATTGAAAATTTTTAATTATAATATAAATTACCGTATACATCCTTCTGTTTTAGGTGGGATATACAAATTTACATACTGATTAAATTACATTGAATCACACAAATCTTGTGGTATATGATGTACATCATTAGGAGGTTCTATTTGGAAGTTGGGGATGGATGTATCTGCTTTTATAGTTTTATCAACAACTTGAAGATATTCAGAAGGATCTCGTATTTGTACTAAATAATTAGGCTGAAGAGTTGTAATGTTGTTTCCCGGTGTTACTTCAAATTTCCTAAATACCCCAACACTGCGATTCATAATATTTTGCAAATGGGCAATGGTATTTTTTAATACTAACATCTCATTAGAACATAGGGTCTTGAGAGTAATAAAACCGATTTGATCTGAATATACTACATTAGGCGATGCTATTTCAAGAATATTTGTGCCATATTCGGGATAGTCTGAAAATATATCTATACCATTGGGTTTTTCACCTGAAAGATTATGATTGATATCGAGTATTTTTGAGGGAGACATTCCAATGGCAATATCAAAAATCGAATAATTAACATTATTTATATCAAGAGGTTTATTCAGGTCATCATTAAACTCTGAAAAGTAATTTTTCAAATTGTCTATATTTGCTTTTAAATTCTTACGAAACATTTCCGAATCATTAATATGTTTCTCCATAGCAATATCAGCGAGATCAGGAGAGGTGGTAGTATTTAAGTCAGGAAAACTGTCTGGTTTAATAGGATCTCCAGGTTTGAGATTTGTATTAGGTGTCATGGTATGTGCTGTATTTACAAATCGTTATGAGGTGGATATTTAGTACCATCTTTAAGTCCTCGTTTCAATTTTTCACAGGCTATAGTTGATTTAGGTTCAGTACTGTCAGTAAACACGGCCTTCCCTTTATTATTAATGATGAGAATATTATGTGGAGTAGTGATACACTCATTATTGAGTGGAGGTTATTTTTTAAGATCTTCCGGATTATTCGAGAGGGCAACCGCTATAGCTAGAAAATCATGTATTCGATGTGTGGACAAGGATTCATAACAAGCAAAATTGGTTCGATTCAAATATAATCTACTTCCATCATTATCTGTTATAGTTTTCACTTGTAAACGTCGCTGTGATTGAATTAGTTGAGAATAATATATGTTTAAAACTGAATTTACATCAAAAATTTTTAGTAAAACAAAATTTTCTTCACCTTTAGCTGCTTTAACAAATTTATGAGGTGGAGAAGTTATTAATTTATTCTTGTCAGTTGGTATATGCTCACCTTTGTAATAACCATTATCAAGAGAAGCAGGGAGAGCGTTCATAAACTTTTCATAAAATTCCAATTGGTCTTTAATGTTATTATTATTATTGCAAGGAACAGTTTCCTCTGTATCAACCCAAATTACTTTAACCCCCTGTTCTATGAGATTTGATGGCATAGCTAACATCTGTAAAAAGATTTTTGAATCAGGGATTAGAATATTACCTGGATGAAAAGATATATTCATAGCATTTTGCATGTTAGGATAGACTTTTTGATTAACATTATAACTTGTTAAGACACGAGCCATTGGTCCTAAATTATAAGTTTTGTGAGGCCCAGTTTTGTTGGAACAAGATGAGTCTTTAAAATCTTTCACCACGTCTGTTGATAACAAACCCATTTTTAGATATAAACAGGGTGGACATATAGCAGACAAACTTTTATAAATATTATGTACTGGTTTTTCCCGTGCTTTTCTATACAAATCTTCAATTTGTTGTAAATGATAATCTTTTTCTGCATATTTTAGGTCAGGAAATAGAGCGTGAATACAAACACATTTAGAAGAATTACCTATCATATTTAACTGTTGACCCAAAGCTGTTATGAAAGAAGCACGTTGGTTAGGGTCACTGATATATCTAGTCATATCTTGAATTTTGGAAAGAACTTCAGATATTTCTGGATTAACTTTTGGATTGGCCATTATTGATGTTATAGATGAATTCGGAGTTAGACCAACTACTGATTGTTGTGTTATGGTGTTTGTTTGTTGGTTTTGTGCTGGTGGTGTTGGTGGTGGGTTTGATTGTGGGTTTGATGGTGGGTTTGGTGATTGTACAGGATTGGTTCTATTTGGAATCCCTACAGGACTACTCATATTTTCATATATTTTTTATTATAGACTAAAATAAAAAGGTAAATAAATGTCTTCATCTTTACCTCAATCACTGACATCATCACTTTCAATAAAAAATCCCATAGTTAATTCTGATGTCATTAATATCATTTCTAAAATTAATGATGATTCACCCCAAGATAATTTAATTAGAACGATGATTAGAGAACAAATAAATATGATAGGTACTCAATGTATTCGTAAACATGCAATTTTACCTAATATAAAAACAGAAGATAAAGATTATTATTTAATTCAACTTGAACAACTCTATATGAAAGCCCAAGAAAAATTAACCAAATCCAATACCTATATAAGTTTAACTGCTATATGCCAACCATGTTTGTATGTGAAAATGGGTTTAATCTTTCGGGAAACTTTAAATGATTTTCATTATAATGAAATGTGTCATAATAACATTGGAATACACACCTATAATTTAGGATATTTCTGGCATGCTCTATCTAGTTTCGGTATTAATTACAAAATTTATCCCCAAATTAAACAAACACAGAACATATCTTTCTTCCCTGGTAATGTTATCTTACCCAATCCCAACATTTTGTTACAAATTTTAGCTATGCCATCAAATCTCATAGATCAAAATATTAATATTTTTTGGGTTAACACTAAAGAAATAATAGACAAAATAAATGAAATAAATGTTGACGATTTAACTAAAATTTATACAAAATTTGTAGAAAGTCTCCCATATCCTTTGGAAAACGGTTACTATAAACGTCCATTAAAAAACGAACAATGGAATGACAATGAAAAGGGAATAAGCGATCCTCATTCTTCACGATTTATTAAAGTTATAAAAAATGATGATTTTAATTCAGTGGATTTAAAAATCTTTGATATTAACAATATAATGAGTATTTATTATGCTCAGTTAATTAAATCTCAGCAACGGCTCTTACAAATAAGAAATAATCGATTGTAATACTGTGAACCATTATCGACACATAGGACTCATGATTATATAGCTATAGCAATTGCTCTTTCTGACTCCCTCGATGATCTTAAAGAATTACCGCCTCTCAATGGTCGATGTATCTTCACGATGCATAACATTCTTATTGTTAACAGACAAGGAAGAGCTATTTTTACTACAACTACTACCAAAAATCAATCCACTGAATGTATACAGTTAAAACGAGCTCTTAAACCTAAAATATCCATCCAAACCAATACCAGTTCACCCAATGTATTACAACAGGTCAAAAATCCTGTTAGACCTATAGATATTCATCCCCCTTGTTTTATACATGAGACCAAATTTTCTTATCTGTCTCATATTGCAACTGAGAAACCTATGGTTAAAGCGTATCAAAGTCATTTAACTTCAAATACTGATAATTTAAAACAGTATTTCAATACATTTAATGATGATCTAAATGTGGATGTGGTAAATAACATTAATGATGTTTCCATTCTCGATATTGCAATGGGAATGTACCCTAGTAAAATATTAGATATTAACTTGACACCGGAAAAAAATTCAAATATTGATATTTCCACTGACGAATCCAATGGAGAATGTATGATGAGGATATTAGAAACCACCCCTCCTAATACTGCTTATTCATCTCATATAGGATTCATTTCCCTTACAAATATATGCAGTAATGAAAAATTAGTTTTAAAGAATATGGCAACATTTTTACCAAATATATTATCTCGAGATACTGGCACAAACTTCATTTCTAAAAATTCTCTAGGGAATATTACCTATAATATAAATTTTTTGGCTGAAATGAAAGATCACAACGAGTTTATTGAGTCCATAAAACAACCAAATTAACAAAGTAAAATAAAATAAAAAAAATGACTTCAAAATCAACCTTGGATATTATTAATCTTAATGATGCCCTTAAAAATAAAAAATATAAAAAACCTTTTCAAATTTATTTAGACTTTGAAAAATCTATTCTAAAAACACTCTTTGTAAATTAAATTAAAATTATACCCGAAAATGAAAATAGTCCAGAGAGACTAAACCCATTTCCTTTGATGATATGTTCAACGCTGTTCAAATTAGCATCACAAGAAGATAAGAAAAATGATATAAAAGAATTTAAACCGAAAGAAAATCTTCAAAAATTAAATGAATTCTTTAAAAATACCGGTAATATTGACCAAATAGTAGGTTCATCCCTCATTAACGATCTACTAACCAACCTTATACATTGTGCAATCAATGAACTTGAAAACGAAAATATGGATGGACCCAATCTCATGGACAGAATTTTTGGTGTATATAAATTATTTGAACAGTTTCTATTTGCCTTGAACGTAGTCATCTTTATACACCATTTTCAATCTACACTCAATTGATTTACCTTTGTTTTCTGTTATGCAAACGCATGAATGAACTCATAAAAAGTTGTGTAAATATGAATACAATCTCTAATTCAAAAATAAATGAAATTCAAAACACATTTCAAAAAAATGTAAACCAATTGGAAAACAATAATAAATTTTGTATACAACAGTTACATGAACATTATCAATGGCAACTAAAAAACTCTCAAGAAATTTATAAAAACAACATTGAAGAAATTTACAGAAAAACAGAGGAAAGTAAAAATGAATTATGGAAAAGGGTTAACCTTTCAACTATTGACACTATACATGAACAAGAATTAATGTTAAATTACCAACTTGAATTAATAGAAAAAATCATATCCGAAATAAAAACGTATAGAATGAATGATGATGATGATGATGAATTAACACAAGATGACCAACGATCATTGAGTCCCAGGATACAAACCAATCGCTCTTTGACCATTCCAATGTCAGCTGAACACCATATTGTTGCTTCTCCAGCCGAGATTCTGCCTTAGAAGCTTTCAGGCATAATCCCACGAGTACCTACTTAATCAAACTTATACAAATATAAAATAGATATTAATAGTACTACCATCATTAAGTTGAAATTTGTATCCATATAAGGGGACGGCATTGTCTACTTCTGATCATATTACTATTTTCTACCTTGTTTCTATTTATCAATGATAACTGATCGTTTTCAAGCATAATAATATAGTAGTCACTGTTTATACTTCTTTTGTTTTGTATAGTCGGAGTTGCTACTATCCCAAAGATTTCTCTTTCACAGAAACATATTAAGGATAAGAGAGCTGTGTCCCCATATGATGGGTACTGGTCAAATTTTCCTGGTGTGGATGAATCTGTTCCATTATTATGATTACAATTATTATTGGTTTTGCCGTTTAAGCCTTTAGAACGAATGAACATATCAATATCATTTATTTGATGAGGGGGTATATTGAAAGCCCCAAATTCTTTCACCACGTCATATATGGTATAAGGTTTGATAGATATCAGTCGAATGTATTGCTGTTTGACTATTCCATCATCATAATTTGTCTTATAACTCTTTCTTTTCCTTCCCAAAGCATTATAAACAGCCCAGTTATCTATCAGTATGGCTCTCATATCTGAATATTTAGGGTATTTATTGACAATATATTTATATGACTTACTAACACCATATTTATTTTTAGATAAAACACAGTCATAATACGTTAAAATATGTGTAAAATATTGACACATGTTCAATAAAGTTAAAACATTTTGAATATATGATCGTTTTCCTGCTGTCCATAAAATAAGAATATTGTGTTTGTTGGTGGCTTTCATATAATCTAACATCTCATATAAAAATGGCCGTGTATATACTGAGGGAAAACTATCTGACAAATTCAGTTGTAAATGTTGTTGTTCATCATATATGGCTAATGTATTATCGAAATAAAAAACAAGAAGAGCTGGTGCTCTTTTTTCCTCGTTAAGATATCGTACATATTTATAAAAAAACATATCTTGAGTAAAATCTTCAGTATCTAACATTTGTTTACTGTTAAAATAATTATTGATATTATCATTATTATTATTGTCATCATTGTTTATTGGTGACAATATATCAGTAGTAATTGTAGATGTTGCAGTGGATGTAGTTGTTGTTGTTGTTGTTGACGTAGTGTCACTAGTTGTAATAATTGCATTAGTATCACTAGTTATATCAGAAGGAAAATATGATAAAAGTGGCTTTGTAGTCATATTCCACGACATTGTTTTCTTATTTTTTAAAAATTAATTAAATTGTTATTAAATTGTTATTTTATTGGTCTTTGAAGGTAACAATTGGTAACATGGGATGCCCGAATAATGTGGAAGGAACATGTTTTATTACTTCTTCAATGAAATGTTTGTTAGAGTGTCGCATTTTCTCAGTGGGAAGTATATTTTTATCAAGTAAACATTTTAAATGAATCATGGCATGAACAATAATAACACAGACGTTAAGAACTGACATTCCCATTCCATTTAGACTAGTGTTGAACATTTCTCCATTAGACATATTTACAAATGTATTATATAAAATACGATGGGAACCTAACACCTTATATCGTTTATCAGCTCCAGGCATAACCAAACTATAAGCATCAAGGCCACTTACAAGAGACCGATCATTATCCTTGTTTATATAATTTTTATCATCATCTGTTTTTGTTTTATATATGTTTATTAATTCATTTATTGAATAAAAAATATACACATTGTTAGTAGTATTGTCCAAATAAAGAGTAATATACTCACAATCTTGAGGATAGAGGAATTTACCATTTTGATCTCTATCACCTTCTAATGCCAAATTCAAAATTTCCTTAATTACTTCTAATACATTTTCCTTATAGTCGATAAAATGATAATTTAGTGGAGGTGATCTTAAATTTTTTTGAATTTCAAACCAACCCTCAAACAAATATTGATCAGCAGCTCCAAACAAATTTTCAATTGTTCTAGACATAAGTTGCTGAGCCACATGTCCCATAAATCTAATCCAGTTATGATAAACTTTATTTATAATAAATTGAGCACTTTCATGTGTATAAATTAAAGCTGTTATTGGTTCAGCTTTAATGATGTTACTCTTACCTAAACACTCCTCAATATACTGTAAACGTCTTTCAACTCTAGCTATTCGCGTTCTTTCCTCTAAATCATAATCATCAATATAAACATCCCTATTAAAGTGATTTTTCTCGTTTTTAATGTGACCAACTCGGTTTACACGATATGCGCCACTAGAGGGTAAGAGTCCACCTGCGGTTTTGACAAATGGTATGCGGTATCGTCGTTGTTGTTGTTGTTGTTATTGTTGAGATTTTCTTCGATTTTGTTCACTTTTTCTTTCACTAGTTTTTCTTGGTGTTGGTGTTGGTGTTGGTTTAGATTCTGTTGCTGTTGTTGCAGCTGTTTTGTTTTTTCTAATTTTATTATTAGATTCTTCATTTTCACTGGGACTGTAAATTCCTCCTTTTGATGGGAAATAGGCCATTGAGACAAAATTTTCAATTTTTTCTTTTTCCTCTTTCTCTTTTTTTTAAAGAGGTTTTTATTATTATTATTATTATTATTCATTTTTAACTATAAAGAAAACCTTAAGAGTGAAAATAATATCTAGGAATAAATTAAAATTCAAAATTAGTTAAAAGTGATGAGGGTTTTATATCAGGTCTTTTGGTTTTTTTTTTTTTTTTATTAGTGATAAAATATTTTACAAGTTTATATGAGCCTGTTTCCAACACAAGATATAAATATTATTTTTAAAATTATTTCAGAACTACAACAGAAAGGTGTTCACCTGCTGAAACCTCATGCGTGTACTGAGGTAAGTACAATTCAACCCTTCCTCTTTCTCCTAGCATCAGGTCAGCACAGGTGGTGTAAGAGCAGCATGATTGTCAAGGAGGTGACAGTCTTTACTGAGCCTCCATTCTCCACCTCGAGAGTGCTGGTCTTTGCCTCGGGAGTGCTGGTCTTTACTGCGCCTCCATTCTCCGCCTCGGGAGTGCTGGTCTTTGCTGCGCCTCCATTCTCTGCCTCGGGAGTGCTGGTCTTTACTGCGCCTCCATTCTCTGCCTCGGGAGTGCTGGTCTTTACTGCGCCTCCATTCTCTGCCTCGGGAGTGCTGGTCTTTACTGCGCCTCCATTCTCTGCCTCGGGAGTGCTGGTCTTTACTGCGCCTCCATTCTCTGCCTCGGGAGTGCTGGTCTTTGCTGCGTCTGCTGCGCTGTCGCTCTATGCCTCGGGAGTGTTGGTCTTTACTGCGCCTGCTGCGCTGTCGCTCTGTGCCTCGGGAGTGTTGTTGCTCTGTGCCTCGGGAGTGTTGGTCTTTGCTGCGCCTGCTGCTCTGTCGCTCTGTGCCTCGGGAGTGTTGGTCTTTGCTACGCCGATGTTCTGTGCCTCGGGAGTGCTGGTCTTTGTTGCGCCTACTGCACCTGCACCGGCGCTCTGTGCCTCGGGAGTGTTGGTCCTTGTTGTCCCCCTCGAATTGTAATCTCATATCAAATCGTACCACATTTACCTTATAAGATGACAAAAAAAAAAAAAAAATGAACATAATTCATTATATTGTATTCACAACATAGTTTTACATAACATATTTGATAAAATATAATAACTTGAATAGTCATCCTTTGACTGAAGAAGACAAATCACAATCTTATGACAAATCACAATCTTATGAAAATTTGTAATGAGGAGTCTCAGATGATGATATAGAGTTATTTTTTTTTTTTTTTTTTACCTCATCCATGACTAGAGGTTCCTGTTCCCCCATTTGTAGAAAAGTTTCTGTTCCAGCACTGAAACTCTGAGTGTCCATAAAGATTAATGATATCTGTTGAAATGAAAAACTTTATGTTTTAATAATACTTTTTACACTTTTATATATATATATATATATATATATATATATATATATATATATATATATAGTATATATATACGAGCTCCAAGCGAGGTCTCTTCCCTTCACAGTGGAGAACTAATATAAGGAATATAAGGTTGAGGGTTGTCTTATATATCATACATGGCCATGTAGCCAATAATTTTCAATTTTATCATTTTCTTCTATCTGACTTTGGGGAAGTTCAAGTTATTGTGGATGAGGAAAAAGAGAGAGAATGAGAGAGAGAGAACGAGAGAGAGAGAGAGAGAGAGAGAGAGAGAGAGAGAGAGAGAGAGAGAGAGAGAGAGAGAGAGAGGCTTTATACACCTGCAGTGACAATGATATCTAAACCAGCAACGTATCACCTTCTTCTGCTGGAAATTCTTCACATATTTTTATCCATCCACCAGCTCTCCTGACAAATGGTGCAACTACTTCACTGGCATATTTGCTCATAAATGTTGCTATTTTTTCGCTCAAGTCCTCCATATTTTTGTCTTTGCAATACAAAGCCATCTGTCCACCAAAAGCATATAGTGCAATTATCCTGCCCCAATTCATAGCCATCTTTTCACCTTCAAATAGTTCATTGAAAACTCCAACAAATGTCACATATCCAGTGTCATGAGTAATGTCCAATTTTTTAAATATTCCCTTAAATTGTTTTTCGTGACTGTGCACCATCGTCTTGATACATCTGAGGAGTGTTTCTTCAACTTTATCATTAGTTGTCGCCTTTGTCTTCTCCATCAGTGAAAACACAATATACTTGGCTAAACTCTCCGCCTTATTCTCCACGCTCTCTCCTTTCAGTGAAACTTCGGCAATATTAGCTTCATTCTGGTTACATCTTTCTACATTAGGCTCCTGTGTGTGATTACCTCTAATCATGGACAATGATAGTTGTCGTCACCCTGCATCAAAATCATATACAATAAGTTAGGATATAGCTTCTCTCTCTATATATATATAATACATTTAACCCCCCCCCCAAAAAAAAAGTGTCAAATTTTTTCCATAAATTACAACATAAACAAATAATGATTACCCGAAAAATGGTGTACCTGTCTATGTTTAGAAGTGACTGGCACTATATTATTGACTTCCATCCAGTCAGCTGCTTCCAGCTGCCAATACTATTTGAAGTACCCCACCCCATTCCCTTTCTTCCTCCCAAAAATGTATCATGTATAACATAGGCGATTTTTTTTTTGTTTTTTTTTTTGGCTGGAACCAAGTACATTATCAAATAAAATTTTAGTATATTATAAAAAAAATGATACAATTATGTCAAATCAAAATCCAGTTTTAAGTGATACAGAAGAGATGGAGGAAAATGATTCGGATACTTCAATGGAACTGGAAGAATTGAATAACCCCTCAACTTCAACTTCTACTCCAAAGACAAAAAAATCAAAGCTAAATCGAACCAGCACGACACAGGATGATGATGATTCGGATACTTCAGTGGAACTGGAAGACTTGAATAACCCCTCAACTTCAACTTCTACTCCAAAGACAAAAAAATCAAAGCTAAATCGAACAACTCCCAAAAAATCAAAGCTAAATCGAACAACTCCCAAAAAATCAAAGCTAAATCGAACAACTCCCAAAAAATCAAAGCTAAATCGAACAACTCCCAAAAAATCAAAGTCAAACCGAACCAACACCCGTCAACGAACACGGGGAACCTCACCAGGCCCAGACACTAGAAGGAGATCATCTTCGGATATTGGATATAACAAACGTATATTATTTCCATTTAAATATTCTATCACGATGAATGATGTGGTAAAAGAGTGTAAATATAAGGTAATAGTATCTGAAAATATAAATCACATTACATTTAACAAGAAATTCTTCACATTTGTAAATTGTAAAACTTTACCATTAAGATTGTTAATTCACCAGTATATTACATTATCAATGTATATTATTATAAATACCAATTATGAACCCAGATCCCGTGGTTCATGTTATCAAGCTGATGGCTCCTATCATTTTCCCACGTCGTTTTGTGGAGATTTGCTCAATATCCGAAAAATATATGACATTGTTGGCCTGGGAGGAATCGGTAGAAATCTTAAATGGAAAATAAATCCAGCTCATGTTTCAGATAATGGTATTCTTTCAAATTATTGTGAACAATATATTGACAAAATTAATTAATCAGCTTCTAGAAACAGTGAAAATAAAAATATATTCATTTATATAAAATTACTAACTAATTTAAGGACATTTTTAACTGTACAAAAAGATAATGAGTGGCAAAATGCTCTTAGAAATAATCTTATTGATGAAATTGGAAAATTAAGTAAAATAATGAAAGCAACATGTAAAAATATTTATAAAGTAGTTTTTTGTGTTGAAAAATCTCCAATATATACACCAGAAAATTTTGCCAAATATTTAGATGAAGTAAGAAATATGAAACACTTAAATTGTAATGTTAGTAAAATGTCTAAGGAAGAAGCGATAGAACTTCATTTTTCCCTATTACAAAAATTTAATGATATTATAAAAACTGATACTCATATGTATGAAATTCAATATTATCTGGCATATATACCACCAAATCATTGGAAGGAGTCTCAAAATGAAAGTAATAAAGTTAAGGGAGAACAAGTTTTTTATAACAATTTAAACAAGTTAAACTTTAATCCATATACATGCAAAATATCTATTATGTAAATCCCGTTTTCATTTAATCAATTTCATCACATCCACCTATAATTGTTGGGATATAAGTAAAGGTAGTAGATATTGGAAAATTAGTTTACATATTATTTTGATTATGGGGTGCTTTTTTTATTGTAATAAAAAATAATAAGCATAATGACTACATCACTGAAATATATATACCAAATTAATAATAATTCTTCAGAAAATAATTTGTTAACGTTGACATTCAACCAAAATAATACTTATATTGATGATTTATATCCAGGTTTATTGGAATCATCTTGTAGGTTAGCTCTCAATCGATTAATTTATATAATGTACTCAATAACAAAAAATATAGATGAGGTTAGTATTAGTAATCATCAAGTTCAATTTTGGAGTGAGCACAATTCTGAAATTTTCATCCAACAAATATATTATATCGCTGGTTTAACTACTAAACCAGCCTCAAATTTAATTAGTTATAATACAATTAAATATGATCCAGAAATGTTTATTAAAATATTAAAACAAAAGGCGCCTCAATCTTACAAATTACTACAACGTTTTGAATTGAAATTAATTTACTTTTCTCTTCTTACAAATTTATGGCATACTCTTCTCTTGCAAAAAATACAAGACATTAATATAATAAAGAACAGTATTATACATCATCTTATAAATAATTGTTTTTATAATTAGGACCAACCAATAATTGAATCTGGAATACTTGACATATACACACCTTTTTACAGTCCTATGCATATCAGTAAATTAATTAACAGAGTCATTGAAGCTTACCATAAAAATACAAATAATATACATATTATAGAAACTAAAGATCTTACTCATTTACATTATGAACTTGTGATATCTTTACATAAAAAAACAGATATTGTATCTAATAAAATAATGGCAATGGTAGCTTACTTACCTAATAAATATAAAAATAATCATAACCTAATAAGATCTTTTCCCTATAAATTAATCAAAGATAATCCGTCAGATATATTAAAGAATATTTTAACTAATTATAAATATTTCTATACAAAAAATAGAGAAATAATGTTGGCTTAAAACAATAAAATTTTGAACAAAAAAAGTAGAAGTAGAAGCAAAAGTAGTAAAAGTAGTAGAAGTAAAAGTAGTAAAAATAAAAGTAGTAGAAGTAAAAGTAGTAAAAATAAAAGTAGTAGAAGTAAAAGTAGTAAAAATAAAAGTAGAAGTAGGAGTAGAATTAGAAGTAAAAGAAGTAAAAGTAGAAGTAGAAGTGGAAGTAGAAGTAAAAATATAAATAGAAATAAAAGTAGAAGCAAAAAAAGTAGTATAGCAGGCAATAAAAATCGTGGAAATATAAATATGAAAAAAATACGTCAAAATAGTACTAGTACTAGTACTAGTAGTAGTAGTAGTGGTAGTAGTGGTAGTAGCAATAGAAATAATAGTCCAACAAATTCGAGTTTAAGGTCAAATCAACCTAAAAAGAACAAAAAATATTAAATTTTAAATAATAGAGTGAGTAAAACAAACCAAAGCAGAAGCCCTCTAAAAACTATTTATTTTATTCCCAAAAATAAAAAAAATACTAAAAAAGGATTGAAAAGTATATTAAAAAGTAGAAGATGGGATAACAACATTAATTATTTGGAATACAAAAATTAAATATTTTCGTATAATTTTCCATACCACTTATAATAAATAATAATTTGGAATACAAAACATATATATAATAATAAAGATCTTTTTCAAATTTAAATAATTTTAAAATAATATGTTTCATAACTATAAGATGATGATAAGATTTTTCAGTCATAATTATAGAAGTTTCATTATCATGTTTATTTTTATTTTGAATATGTGAAAATACTTCTTCATCACTCGATGCAAGTTGAACAGGAATCCTATTATGTTTAATTAGATACAAAAGAAATCTAAATTGATTATGTTCATAAATATTACTTGTTATAATTTGTATTTTTTTTGTATATTCAATCATGTTTTCCAGTTCAATAGTAATATTATAACATAATATTCTAGTTTGATCAAATAAGTAATAAGTTAACTTTAATTGGTACATTTTTAACTATTCTAATTTATTGAGATATCCTTTATAATCATAAGAGTTATGTTCAACATTCATATGTTTTATTATTATAAAATTATATATTATTATTAAAATATATATATATATATATATATATATATATATATATATATATATATATATATATATATATATATATATATATATATATATATATATATATATATATATATATATATATATATATATATATATATATATATATATATATATATATATATATATATATATATATATATATATATATATATAAATAAGCAAATTACCAAAATGCAAATATTTGTAAAAACTTTATCTGGAAAATCAATAACAGTAGATGTGGAGTCAAATGAATCTATTCAAAGTGTAAAAAACAAAATTCAAGATAAAGAAGGTATACCACCAGATCAACAGAGGTTGATATTTTCCGGGAAACAGTTAGATGATCAACACACTATAAGTGATTATAATATTCAAAAGGATTCAACCCTCCACTTGGTATTAAGATTATGAGGAGGAGGATAATCAATCATTAAAATTCCCTCTTATGTTTTTTATTTTAAAAGGGCCACATACATGGCTTTCAATTTTCCTCATAATATTTGAAAATGACATGCCGCCTAATTTTGTAAGTTAAGGAAACCAAACCAGATTCTGGAGTCCACGGAAATTGACAGAGATATACTGCTGAAGGTAAATGACAAATTCCATATTTCCTACAATAAGCCCTAATCTCATTTAAAATGGTTTTAATTATACAGGAATGTCGACAAAGTACCCTTACATCTGACGAATGAGTATTTAAATGGGTACTCATCTTTATAATCATAGGAGGCGATGGCACAACTAAAGCTAAGATTATATTAGAATTTGGATAAACATAAACACATACATTATCAATTAGAGGGTGAGTCTTTAGGAGAGATTCGATCTCACCTAAACTTACATATTCGCCATTCTTTAATCTCTGGAAATTTATTTTACGATCAATTATGCGTAACATTCCTGATTCACAATTAATCTCCCCAATATCACCAGTTTTAAAACTCCAAATACCTCTTTTGGATAAGAAAAAGTCTCCACCGTCATCTCCTTTTCCAGTAATCCTTGAATATTCTCGGGCCACCATAGGACCACTCACTACAACTTCCCCTCTAGGATGCTGCTTATCTGTCGTTTTAAAATCTCCTTCAATCCAATCAATTAATGATAGTTTTACTCTATAATTAGGATCACCACAATGTAATACATCATCACTTTTGTTGCTGCTAGTAATACAAGCCGTAGTTTCTGTGGTACCATACCCTATTATTACTGAACAATTGAATAGCGTTCGAAGCTTTTGGTATGACTCTTGAAATTAAATCACCTCCAATGATAACTGTCATCAATCGATTACCAAAAAAATGCTCACATATTTTCCGTAAAATATATTTATCCCAAACATGAGTAATCCATTTCAGTTTAAATTTTTTTTCAAAGGCTATATGATCCCAAATTGAATAATTATTTTTTGTAATTCCATTCATTATATATTTTAACATAGAGGATACAAAAAAAACACAAGTAGGTTGAGCTTCAATAAAATCCCCATGACATCCTTCCAAGATCTGCGAACTTTTGTTAGTTAATGTAGAGGGTGAGGAATAGCCAATTGTAATATTCATAGCAATACAAGATAATTCAATTATTAATTCTGTGACATAAGCCAATGGAAGATATGCTAAGTATAAGTTCCCCAATTGTCGATAATCAGCACGAATACAAAATGCTGATACCGCAGAGAAAATATTACCATGAGTTAACTTCACTCCTTTAGGTTCGTCAATAGTACCACAGGTATACATGATAAATGCCACATCACTCTCATCAATATATTTAATGTTATCCTTACATATATCCTCATTTTCTTTGCCGGCAAATATTAAACTATAATATGAAATTATGTTAAAATTGTCACTCGTTTTATATGGTGAAACTGTTGGTCCTATTTTATTGATATGATCATCTAAGATAATGACATAATCTATTTGAGGACAAGTAGGTAAAATTTCCTTTTGGAGTTTAGCTAATAATGGTCCACAAGAGGTAATAATAATTCGAATTTCTGTTTACAAAAGAGAATTGATAATTGTTTTGGGGGGCAAGTTTGTTGGAAGACTGACGACAATTGCCCGTTGTCTAAGGCATCCAAGAGCTGCAATAAGCCATTCTTTCTGGGTTTCAGCATATATGGCAATCGATTGTTGTTGATTTACCCTATTATCATTATTATTATTATTATTTTTATTATTAAAGTTAAAATAATAGTTTAAACCAATGCCGAATTTAATTACCAATTCATTGACCTCTTGATAAGACTGGTATATATATTTTCCTAGATTAATTTTTTCTATACATTTGTTTCCACCAAATCCTTGTCTTTTTTCTAAAAGCAGTCGAGTACCTAGACAATCATCTAAACCATAATTGGCAGCAGCAAATTGTAGAATAGAAGGGGCTGTAATTGCTTGAGACTTTATTAAATTATTAACTAGAAAAAATCCATCATATCTTCCTCCCTTTTTGAAGCTCATATTTAGAAAAAAAATAGTCTTGGTTTCTTATTATATATATATATATATATATATATATATATATATATATATATATATATATATATATATATATATATATATATATATATAAATATATATATATATATATATATATATATATATATATATATATATATATATATATATATATATATATATATTTATATATATATGTATATATATATATATATATATATATATATATATATATATATATATATATATATATATATATATATATATATATATATATAAAGGATGAGAAAGGACTTCTCATCCTTTCCCTCCTTATCCTCGTCCTCTTTTCCTTCTTATTACTAATCACTTTCCACATTGATATTAAATTTAATTCTATCAAATGGAACTAGGTCATTAATATTTTTTTGCTAACAGCTTACATTCCACCTCATTATTGCCATCCTGAAGCTCAAAATCTGATCATTGTAGTAATAACCAGTGGCTGCATCCTCAATTTCCTCTTTAGAGAGAGCTAAGTCATATGACATTCTACAAGACTAGGGTCAGCCTTTTGTAGTTCCCTCAAGGTGGTACCCATGTCTTGGGCAGATGTGGCAGGAGGTAATGGTAGACTCTCCACTGTGTCCTCGGCCTCGTCATCGAGTCGGGCCATGAACGTATCCACAAGGTCCACTTGGTCACCAAGCAGCTTTAAGATTTTAGAGAGAGAGAGAGAGAGTGAATGAGAAAGAGAGAGAGAGAGAGAGAGAGAGTAAGAGAGAGAGAGAGAGAGAGAGAGAGAGAGAGAGAGAGAGAGAGAGAGAGAGAGAGAGAGAGAGAGAGGAGGACTCAAATAGAAAACGGGATTCAATGAGATGATGACAGTTTCCTGTCAGGCTATATACAAGACAGAGCCCCTCCACACATTCTTCACAGTTGCTCTCCACACGCGACCAGGTCAGTGTTCTCATTTCCTTACCATAACAGATTTTTTTTTTTTTATATATTATACCAGAGTGTTTTTTTTTTTTTACCGTGAAACTGTGGGTATGGGTTGTTAATGTCATCCCAATATTTTTGTGCTTGTGAATTATTTTTTAAATTTGTGTTTTAATCTTTTAATAGTGACGAAAATATATCTTCGTTTCCCTTAAAAAAGTCGCTTAATGATAATGTGACTGTACTGTGGTAATTCTCCAAATTCGGAACTATTTAATATATCCACCGTAATGAGATGAGGTGGAATATTTTGTATATAATCATAAAAACATACAAATATATGGAAAAAAGGAGATACTAGATTTATACAGTTTAGTGTTTTATTTTCTTTGCTCATGGTATTGCCTAACTTTATATTTCTGCGGGATAAGCTATTTTTATATACAATTAGGAGGAAAATTATATAATAGTCTAAAGCTTGTCCTCGTATGTCATAAACTGTCCAATATAAAGCATCCATAAACTTTTCATCATTCAGATATTTCTCGCTCTGTGAGGCAATGAGACAGAGCCGATCCACACTTGATTCACAGTTGATCTCCATCCACGCGATCAGGTCAGTGTTCTCATTTCCTTGCCATAAAGGATTTTTATTTTGATATTCTAATAGACTGTGATATATATCACTATGGTTCTCAGATAAATATGCAAGTGATGGTTTTATGAATGGTGAATTAATTTTATAGCAAGAATATATTAGGCGATATAAAATAGGAATATATAAATATTTTTTAAAAGTATTCAATAGTTTTAAATCATGGAGATAAACCATGTGATATAGTGCGCCATGAATTGCTGATTCCATTGACTCGTTTGGCAATATATCTGTAAAGAGAGAATGAAATATTTCACCAATTACATGAATCATAATGCGGAAAGTAATATTTTCATTAAAATAGATTGGGATGGTTTTAGATTTTTGAGCAACATTTATAAATTCTTTAACTGCCCATATATTTGTATCATTTACATCGCCCAGTTTATTTAGAAAAAATACGGAATATTCACGAAGTTTGTCAGATATAAATTTAAGAGAATTTTCTGACCACTTTTCAATTTTATTTAATAAATTATTTTCATGAAGTATTTTTTGGAATTCAGGAGACATTTTGAATTTTCCACTTTTTATCTTACCAGAAATATTTCTTTTTCTGTGTGAAGAAATAAATATACTTTGTAATTTGGGAATCAAGAGTTTAAATATACATGATATTGATAGCAATTCATGGCTTAATTTTTCTCCATTATCGTCTAATTCCCATATATTTTCAGTTTCCAGTGTATTGAGAGCGGAAAATATAAGATCTGGAATGTTAGTCATCACACCATGTCTAGGAAGAAAAATGTTAGTATCACCTATATAAAACGTCATGTTAACTTCCCTGACTAATTCTGGTGGAAGGATACTTTCAATGGGGATCACTCGACTTATGATTTGAATAAACCAATTAGTTAATCTACGGGGATCTAGAATAAGATTATTTTCTGTTGTAAATATATCTAGAAGAACCACTGGAAGACATCCCACAATACGTGTATCTTCTTCCTTTTGTTGGTGCTCCGTAAAAGTTGATTCCAAAGAAGTTAATGAATTTAATTTTAGTTTGAATAGGTCACTATTGTATTTACGATTGGCCCAAGTTATAATTACATCCCCTCCAGGAGTGTTGAGTGTTTCTTTAATTGAAAGTGTACATGTTTTTTTATGGACATCATCTTCGTCTTTATACTGAAATACGATTTGTGAACTAGGTGGAGAGGCTACAAAAACATTTGATGGTTTTTTATGCCAGTTAAAATTCATATCCATTTTTTTATGTAAAAAAAAACTTAAAATTATGTTTAAAAAAATGTTAACATTCATAATAATTTTAATAGCATCAGGGAGTGTGGATAGTAATGAACTTGAAGTTATTATCAAACCTGGTGTTGTTTTTGCCCGCCAGTATAAAACACTGTTAATAGATTCACAGGAAAGATTGTTCTATAGCTTCAACTTTACAATTTATGAAAACATTTTCAATCAATTTTTAACTCTTTTGAATAGTTGTAAGCAAAAATGTCCTTTTGAAACATTTAATGGAATTTATAAACTTATTCGAATTATTAATCGACAACAAGAACTTATAAAAAAATATAAATTTTTAAAAAATTCTGATACAATAATATCCAATGATCATTTTGTATGGAAATATCCACATAAAGAAATTATTTCTGAACAAATTACTTTTTTCAAGGAAACAATTGAAATGTTAAATTCAATTAACAAAACAGAATTAAATCGTAGAGAATTGTGTGTATATATCAGTTTTATACATAGTACCATAAATACAATTATATCAGACATTGAACACACAGAAGTAGAATTAGATTTAATGTATTCTACAGGAATACTCTCAAGATATATTTTCAATCGTTTACCATTTGAAAAGGACTTAATTCAGATTCGAAATCGAAAAAAATTGATCTTTAACGATTCATCAATTGATGATTTAATGTCAATTTATTATAAACTCTGCTGGGTGTCAGTATATTATACTGATAACAGGTTTATATTAGTAGTTTATTTTCCCATAGTTACCACCAATAATCCACCTAATCATGGATTTTTGTATTCAGTAATACCAGTTTATACAAATGTTAACAAAAAATGGAGTGCATCTTTAGAAGTTGAAGATAACAAGTACTTAATGGTATTACAAACTGAAAGTGAATATTGGTATATGGTAATGTCAAAGGAAAACTTTGATGTTATTAATAGTACCTTAGTCATCATTAGTTTTTCATATTTTAATTTAAATTCACACAAATCTCACAATTGTATTAGTGCTGCTTTTAATCAATCTGATGAGGCTATTTTAGAATTATGTAATTATAAATTAACACAAAAATTCAATCCTATATTTGTACCTATTGTACCTGGAATTTGGATTTATTCTATTAATAATATCTTAAAATTAAACATATTATGTGGTGGTAATATTAGTCATCGCTTATATCAACAACATATATTATATCTGGGTGTTAGTTTATTAGAATTGAATAGGGCATGCTATGCCTTTTCAAATTTTTCAGAAACATCATCTGATGGATTAAGATTATTTTATAATTATAATACGGTATTTTCACATCTAAATAAGTTACTAATAAATACACATCAATCTACTAATTTCCTGGAAAAAATCATTGAGAACAATAATAATCCCAATACACAAATACATTTAATCGATGTGTATTATTTGTCAATAATAAATCAATATTTTATTATTTTATGTATATGCCTTATATCCATATTAATTATATATATTATTATAACCATTTGTTTATGTCATTATTGTTATAAACACTATTGTAATGCTACTACTACTATTACTACTACTACTACTACATCTGCAACTCCAGTTAACACTATGACTTTAACAACTAGTAGTAATACACAACCAGAATCCACCCCATTAATAATGTCATCCTTTTCATTACCCCCTATCCTCCTTTACCCCCTAATCTTCCCCCCTATCCTCCTCTACCCCCTCTCCCTCCTCCTCCTCCTCCTTCTTCTTTTTCTTCTTCACCTTCTTTTCATCCTCTGCCTTCAGCCACTATATATATGAATGAGAATTCTATTTATGATTCACCACGTGAACATTATATGACAATGAAAGGAAATAAATAAAAATGATTACTATTATTTATTTTCTTATAATAATTTACTTATTTATATGTACAATAATTATAGGAGGTGAGGTGATACAAAGAAAAAGAAAGTTATTTCACTATGGTATAACAAGACAAAAAAATATATCGTCATTAGAATGGTATATTGAT
Organism: Procambarus clarkii; assembly: GCF_040958095.1. Classification (NCBI taxonomy): domain Eukaryota; kingdom Metazoa; phylum Arthropoda; class Malacostraca; order Decapoda; family Cambaridae; genus Procambarus; species Procambarus clarkii. The sequence goes on from NC_091220.1 coordinate 24,262,094, forward strand.
CAGGCTGAAAGCGATGATGATGCATTAGATAATAATCCATTATTAATTTTATCAACATATGGACATCATCAGGATGACAATCATCATCAAGCCTGTAAAGTGTGGGAAGGTATGAAACTAAATCAGTGTTGCATATTTTTACCTTATCCTTTATATTCTAAAGAAGGTAATGAAATATTGCCAGCTAGTGCCTCCTGGCAGGATGGATATTGGTTTGAAATATCTCCTACTAATCCCCTAAAAATACCTACAGTTCCAGTATGTTCAACCACATTAGGTAAATTAATATGGCAAGATTACAATTTCACATGTGAATGTACAACTCATGGATTATTTAGTGGAAAACATTGTGATCAATCCACGTCCAAACTTACTATAGATAATGGATGCAAAAAAGTTGGATCTGAATATTGTAGAGATATCTAAATTTAATCCAGTCAAAGAAGGCATATGTGTAGAATGTTCTATTCCTGAAACAGTACCGAATATAGAAGGAATGGAACCTTCTTGTATCCATGTTCACCTTAATAATAATTCTTCCTCTCTAGACATAACCACCACCACCACCATCACCACCACAACTACTAACGCTTTATATAGAACAAATGTTCCATCTGATACCAAGGCACCTTGCGTGTACGACGCGTTAAATGAAAATAATTACAATGAAATTAATAAATATGTAGAAGGATATGGTTGCTCATGTGACTATTTCAGTGGTTACGTTGAGGTTTTAATTCCTTCATTAGTTGGCCTGTTTCGTGAAAAAAATTTGATTAGTAATGACTGTGTGAAAATTGGTCATAACACAATGGACCCTCATCGAGTTGATTTGACTTACTATACACTAGAGAATGGTGGCAAACCTTTACAAATGCACACTTACTATGAACTCGAACCCCTTTTCCAACCCCTGATGTCTAAAGCCAAATCAACATTAAAAAGTGATGTTGAATTTATTATAGATCAACCGGCAATAGCAAAGGTAAATGCCTGTGATTGGATGAATCGTCACATTAAAGCTGATCCACACCAAAAACTATGGCGTTTGAGACATGATGAACGAGGAGATGACTGGCCTGTTGTTCATAAGACAAAATTGATTAATCATTATAGGCGCCGGCAAGAAACTTATCCCCTATATATATATCGATTAACGGTTAGTCCTGGATATGAAGACAAGCATTTTTATGAGACGACTGACGATCGTCGACTATCTAATGCTATTTGGGGCCATGCAATTGTATTCAGCTTTTACTCAGAGAGTATTTGGCATGAACTTACTACCCTTAATCCCTTGGGAGTAACTGAGGGGTGGTATTTTGGTTTAACTATGCTCACTCAACCAGGTCATATAGTTCGACTAGATACACGTGGACAATTTAGGAACACAGGTGAGGTTGTACCTAATGTGGTTCCACCTGATTATCATGATTTAATTGACCCCCGGCAACCTATTGCTCATCCAGGTATATTATATATTACGTATATGGTTAATACTTAATCTCTCTCTCTCTCGACTGGATTTGACCTTTAACACATTGATCTCCTTAGAGCCACACGCTGTGCATGGTCCAACACCCTGCCCCACTACCCCTCTTGACTACGATAACTGCGCCGCCAGGGAATCCCAAAAATTCCCCTGTGACTACTATACCCACAGGCCAGAGAATATAAATATATCCCTGTGACTATAGATAGACTCACGTGCCAGGAAACATACCCCTGTGACTACGAATTAATAAAGTACATTGAAGAAATGGAAAGACAATCAGATGACAAACAGCCAACAATGCCACCTCCCCTTTCTATATATTTTAATGAAGTATTTCGACCTATAAACCAGGAAGAATCTAATAATAGTGATAGTAGCATCAGTAGTAGTATCAGTCTAAATGATGTTGATGTTAATAATCTTTTAGAAATCAATAACTTCAGTAGTAAGAGATTTAATAAGATTGTAAATAGCTACCTCATGTTTGAAGAGGATAATATAATTAAATTATATTTTGTAAATGTAATGAAAATGTTGGTTGATAATAGTAGTAATATTAATAACATTATTTTAAAATATTTCATTTATGTTTTAAGTCTTTATTGTATTTCTATGTATTATTTTTACAATATTTATAACATTTTTAGTGTTACATCTTTAAAAGTAGTAACTAGAGATGATGTGAATTTTTTTAAAATGTTTCAAAACAAAAATATACAAACATTTAAGTATATTTCTAAGAGTCAAGATAAAATTAACATTCTGATAAATAATCCTATTCTGTCCCCTCAACAAAAACATTTACAATAGTTTATGCCATTTAATGTTTATTGTAAAATTTAGAGGTCAATATATTAGCGACATGTACAACAACATGTTGTTTACAATATCAACAAAAATAGTTGAAGGGGAAAATGGACTTTATTTTTTTCAAAATTTGGAGTGTGATAAATTTAATATCGAAAGATGGAATCCGGATAAACTATTTCAGTTATAATCAGCTTTATTATAAAGATTCCTGCCTTTTCGGAGGAATTTCAGTATTATCTTCATTCTTTCTCTTTTGTGAAATAAATTGTGGGCGGTGGCTAAATAATGGAACCTGATTACTTTTTACTCTAATTATTTGTGAATTAATATTTTCATTGTTTACTTCTGGGAAATAGACTATACCGTCATCATCAAGAAAAAATTCCATTTTCTTTATCATATTTAAGATCTACAGTGAGTTCATTTTTATGCTTAATTTTAATTATTTTGTTTATATATATATATATATATATATATATATATATATATATATATATATATATATATATATATATATATATATATATATATATATATATATATATATATATATATATATATAATATATATATATATATATATACCATCTGTTTTAACCCTGTTTATAAATTCTTTAATGTTGGGATGTGTCATTTGATAATAACAATTTCAAACTGTATATATATTAGAAACATATATAAATAATTATAAAATAGTACCACACATTTTATCCAAATCACTTTGGTCAAAATTACTTTTTCCAAGACATAGAAAGTATGGTGCTAATTCAATCATACAAGGAGAATACACACTTAAATACTTACGATGATCACCCACAAAATTACTTGGTTTATGCCAATTAAACCGAAATGATATCTTGGCTGTACGATAATTACATAGAGTGCAGGATGTTGTTTGTAATTCTATTTTATTAGCCTGAGACATTAAAAAAACAAAACATTTAAATGTATCATTTCTAAATGATGATACACTCAGTCCTGCAATTATCACATCGATTCCACAACCTTGACATACATGAACAAATTCAGTTAAATTTTCTGGATAAAACAAATGAGCATCTTCGATAAAAATAGTATCAAAGTGAAGAATAAAGTCTTTATAATCTAAGTAAGTTCACTCCGGATTTGGATTTCAGTCAGAATTATTGATCGACATTTTATTTGTTTTAATTGTACACATGTAGGCAAAATCAAATTGGTTTTATTTTTATTTTCTCTGCAATGTGTTTGAGTAAGTTGCAAAAGTCGAGACGATTTTCCTGAGGCCATTAAACCAGTAATAACTGTCAAAGTGCCCTCTCGGTTTTCGTGTTTATTAAACAAACTGACAATAGTTTTGTATTTATCCAAAACCAATGACCCTCTATGGTGGTGGTCTTTAGAAATATTTTCAGGGGAGTTTTGTATTCCCAAAACCTCTTTATTGATGTTCCATTGAATGAGTAATCCAAATAGGTATATGGAATTCGATTATAGGAAATGGGATATTCCTTAATTATTTCATCCATGTGGCTAACATCAAAATCCAACAAAGTCTCATCAAACTTATATATAAGCAATGATTTTCTAACATCTTTCAATGTAAGAGAACCTGTCAAAATAGAATTTAGTATTGATTCACTTAGATTACAAAAAGTATAATATGGGCACTGCGAAATTCAGATTCCAAATGACCATATTCCTCATCCTCATGCTCCATTGGATCATATATCCAGCTAGGGGATACCGCATTTGCAGTTAGACGAATATCATACTTAATTTGCACATAATTGGAACCCATACACAAACTGTAAATCTTAACTTGGGGTATATCCAAAAAAAAATTGTCAACATAATAAATAATTTCTTTTCCTAGTCTGTCTATTAATTCAATTGGAGATGTAATAAGGGTGGATTTAGTATCATCTGCCATGATTATGAGATACCCCGGTACGAGCTCAATTCAGGACAGCTGGAATAATTATAACTTATAGTCTTGATAAATACCTTTTATATTATTTATCATATTAAAAAATCTTATGCTAAAACATGAATAGTTCTTCTAATAATCTAATAAATTTTAAAGTTGTTGGGAATGATATGATTACTAACCCTTTACAGTTTCCTACCAATTCTACTGATGACATTACAAAATTTTTAAATACTACGTTAATTCTGGGAAATTTACCCATTCTCACAGATAATGATACATTAAATTATGTTACCAAAGAAACTCTATAATCTCTTATTAATTCTTTGACACAGCTATTGATTAGTCTTCCTGTTTTCCCTGCCAGACCAGCTTTAGAATGGACTAAAAATGTAGAGAATGAAGTTATTTTAAATATAATTGACGATTACATTAAAAATTGTCAGCATCTAAATGAAGAAACTCATTTAAAAGAACCAACAAAGAGGGCTGAAGGAATCAGTAAATTATTTGACGAAAAACTACAAAATCTTACAAATTCTGCACAAATAATCCCACCCATAATATATGCACAACCACCTCCACCACCACCAACCCAACTGCCCCTACATACACACTCTTCATTCCATTATTCACCTCATCAACAATTCCCTAGTTCTTATTATCAATGTCAGTGTCAATATACCCCCACTTCTCCTTACTGTTATTATCATTCCCATCCTCCTCCAACAAGTGTTGTTACCTCTTCTCCTCCTCCCCCTCCCCCTTCTCCTCCCCCCCTCCCCCTACCACTGTCACCCCACCCCATACTCATCAAATCCTTATATACCACAATCTCCCCAATACCCAATTACCATTCACCTCTCAGTCATCACCACAGCAGCAAACATCCCAATCCTCCCCACCACCACAATCTTCCTAAAATGGCAGATGTATTGAAAAGACAAAAAATTAAACTTCCATTTATGGCCCATGATATGTATATATATGTTGAATATTCATTACATGAGACAAATGTAAATATCCCTGTAGATGATCAGGAAAGCATATTCTACATATCTAACAAGGGAGTTGGTATGAGTCTGCAGAACAAGAAAAATGGAAATTATTGTCGAATTGTAAAACTTGCCATATATAATTCGAATGATAAAAAAAATTATAGAAAAATGTTCCAACCAGTACTCTTCGCCAGGTTTTATTGCTGGTTATGAGGTGATTGAATGCCTATTGTTTGCTGCTAAAACCATTGCTACTGAACACAATGTTTTTTCCATAATTCAACGCCCAGTTTTCATTGTGTGTAATGAAAGATTAATTATTGATATTTTGCATTATATAATAACAAATCTAATGATTAACGATGTATGGTGTAATGAATGGAAATGTGTTTCCTAAAGCTAAGATAAAATCAAGATCATATTATGGACATTTACAAATTTATCTGATTGTATGGAAGCCAAACGTTTATTTAAAACTGCTATTGTTCATAATTCCCAATTAAAATACTCTCTCTCTCATACGACCAACCTATCCCAGTTAAATTTTTGTAAACTTCAAGATATTTTACCCAGTTACTATAAAAATGTAAGTCGCGAAAAAGAGACATGCCCATATAATTAATCGGCATAGACAACCCATTGTAATAAAGCCTAGAATATATGTGAATTTCAATCCTCAGGATGAATTTGAACAAATATTACTACTCAATACAATAATTGTCTTAAGGTTTTTAACAGGTAATAAATAATTACTTATTATTTAATTAATTTTATAGTTTTAGTTAAAACTTTTATGTGATTATTTGAATATAAATTTAATGATGATGGATTTGATGGACTTTGCCTAATGATTTATAATATCGGGCACTATGAAACTGCTTCATATACAATTAATTTAAAAAGAAATAAATAGTCTTGTTATGTTACAGAATCCCCCACTCCTGCCATATGATTGCTTCATTTTTAGTTGAACGACATCTTTTCTTTTGATTAAAATTTAAACAAGATTTGTTTCTTCATGTAAAATGGCGTTTTTTAAAATGTCATGTTTACTGATTGTCCAACAAGATATGAGACCTAAATTATAGTTACTTCCAAAAAATATAAAATACAATACTGTTAAACTAAATAGTTGTTGAGAATTTATATTTAATTTAACCATAATATGATTATAATTGTTTAATCCAATGTATGATTGTCCATTATATGGTGGGATAACCAACATAACACGATCATCCTCTCGAAGAATTTACATTGCTGATATATCAGAGTCATTACTTATAATTATGTAACGGGAATTTTTATTTAAAATTTTATTAATAAAACGAAATAGAGTTATTTCACCCTCATTTCGTTGATTCAAAAAGGTAATGATTCAGTTGATAATAGAAATATGATATTAGGATGTTGAATGTCCATTTTTTTTTTTATCATTGCAATTGTACATTTTTCTAAGGATAATTTTTCATGGGGAGAAAGAATGGAAAAGGGGTCAGATTTTTGTTGATTGCTACGATTTTTTGTAAAGAGAGACTTTCCATCCATAACAAAGTGTATTATCATATTATTACAAGTTCTTCCTTATTATTAGTATTAGTACTTATAATTATTATTATTATTATGATCATCATCATCATCGGTGTTATTGTTACTTAGTAAATTCATGAGAATATCACAATAGGCACAAATTATATTACATACTTTTTGGGCTGTAGCATTGATATCAATTGTTCCAACTTGTTTCCCTTTTATGGTATGTGCATGGAAAAAAACGGAACAATCAATCCCAATATATTTTAAATGGTTAAGACCTGAAGGACAGAATTTCTTTAAATATTGATTTAGCTCTTTGTCATTTTGAACAGTTAACATTATTTTGGTATTAGTTAAACATTTTTGAAGAAATGAAGACCCATAATATTGTATAAAAAATAAGCTTTTGTAAGTTCTTATATAATAGTTGATGAAAAATATATAAATTATATTTTAAATTAATGCTTCATTTCCAGAATCATCGGGTGAATGAAATAATAACCACCTCCAGAAGAAACATGTGAAAATGGACAAATTTAAAAAAAAAAACTTTGTTTTAAAATCGAAAAAATGGGTACAAAAATGTAAACAGTTAGAAAAAAATCGACAAAGAACAGGTAGAAAATTGAATGAGAAAGGAAAAGAACGTGGAGGCCCCATTAAAGGACAACAGACGACCCAAGAAGACGTGAAGAAGTCTTCTAAAGAACAAAATCTAGAGCCCTGGAAAAGTGTATCCAACTTAAGAAGGACAGGAGGCCCCATTGAAGACCGACAGACGGGCCCAAGAAGACGGGAAAAGTGTTCTAAAGAACAAAATTTAGAGCCCCGGAAAAGTGTAACCAACTTAAAAGGACAGGAGGCCCCATTGAAGACCGACAGACGTCCCAAGAAGGCGGGAAGAAGCGAAAACCGGACGTTTTCTAAAGAAGAAACAAAATCAAGAGGTAAATGAAGAAGCTAAACCAAAATCTGGAAATTTTATAGAAAAAAATTAAATCCCAAAAATATCCAAGTAAAAGAAAAATATATTGGGTGTTGTTGTTTACATGATAAAGTTATATCAAGACAATTTGCTATTGTAGACAGAAGAATTAATATCCTGAATGAGAGGTGTGATTTTATAAATAAAAGATTGGATATTGTTATGGAAAGGTAATAGACAAAAAAACATTAAGAATCTAAATACGATATTGAATATTATAAATGAGAAATTGTATATTTTGGAAAGAGAGAAAAAAGAATTAAGATCCTAAATATTATATGGGAATATTAATTTATATGAGAAATTGGATATTTTGAAAGTCATAGAGATTTACATTATTAGATGGGTAGTAGTATATAGTATAAAAGAAGTATGTATATGAACCATTAACACAAAGAGGAGCTGAAGAATAAGTAACAAAAATGGTTGAAATATTTGAAATAATACCTAATTCTGAAATAGATAATTTTACTTCTATGTTTCTTACACCAGATTTAAAAGATATTTATAAACAAATATTCTTCAATGATCAATTTTGATATGTGTATTAGAGATATGGTATGGGAGTTATGTGCTTCCCCACTTATTCCAACTTATGTCCAAAAAGAAATTGAAGATTTGTTGTTAACAAAAGCCATTAATGAAAAATATATAAAAGATTCTGATTTAAAATTTATTCTTCGTATAAAAGACCAAACAATTGAAACGGATAAAAAAGTTTATATTAAGGTTGAGGAATTTACCCATTTTTTAAGGAATAAAGTCAAAATTCAAATACATTTTGAAATGATAAGTTACCAACGACATCTATGCCAAGAAATTTATCAAAAGATGAGTAACGAACTAGATTATTTTTTCTTACACCCCAATATTATTGGTGCATATGAATTAAATAAATTATCACTTGTAGCATCTTTAGCTTACACACTACAGAATCTACATAAAATGTCTTGGCATGCATCCAGTTTTCAATTTATAAACGACCACAAAAAAGAGATTAAGTATTATCCTCAAATTGTAAATGGTATTAAACAAGAAATGTCTAATTCTTGGCTTTATATGAGTTTACTTAATGAGATGGTATATATGTAACCATAAATATAATGGTCAAATAAATGTTGTTTCCCTTAGAAATTTAGCCAAGTTCTCTAAAAAAACACTTGATAATTATACAGAAGAAGAAAAAATAATTATTTTGAAAATAGTTAAGGATATTAAAAAACAAACAATGTCAGAGAGTTCATGGTTTTGTTTAGGGTTACTTGATTCATTATGTATGTAGTTAGTTATATGTTCTATTTTTAGCCCATTTTGTAATTGTATAAATATAACATAATAAAATATTTAAAAAAATAGAGAATGTTTATATGTCAAAAAGAAGTTAATTCCTTAAAAGAATGTGCTTTCAGTTATATGCCTTTTTCCTATGAAAGTTGGTCGTGGAGTATTAATAATTCCTCAGAGAATAATTCAAAATTTGATGAATATTATTACCTTCCACTACATGACAATAAAGGATTTTATCAAATTGTTACCATGTTTCTCAAATATTGTAGCCAAATATGTAATTCACTCTCTAATGATAAAAACCATAATCATAATGAATATATAGCAGGAAAATGCCGACTACGCCAATTACCAGGACTCATGCTCTTTGGTTATGATACTGAGAAAAGAAAGAAAGGAATAGTATCTTTCTCATTTTTCACCAGTGATTTGCCATGCACTTGGGTTATTCCAACTTCGATTTCTTTTTTTCTGAAATTGTTACCAATCCAGGTTGGATGGCAACTACAATGCTAAAACCTAAATACCACCTGTTTTTAATTTACCCCACCCTATTAGTATCTTCAGTCTTGCTGACAGTGGTTTAGTAGTAGCTTATCATTGGTCATCTATTCTCTTTTTGCTCTTAGAACCCATATTGGTAATACCTTCTTCTCAGCTTCAATCTAAAAATCTAAAGGGTAAGTGGGATCCACATCAATTAGTAAATAAAAGTAAAAAATATCTTAATGATAAAGAAGCAAGTTTAAAACTTCTTGGTTCTCATTATATCATTCAATATTTTCCCAAGTCTCATCCTAATGAAAATACATTTTCTATTGCAGTCTTTCACTCAAAGCATTTACCGATCAACCAAGAACTACAACACGATTCATTTCAACCCTCAGATTTTATGAAATCCCTCATTTGGGGCATTTCTCTTCTACAACTGAGTCAAGAAAGTCTGAAATAAATAATGGCAACAAGTTCTTATTTCTCTCTACCACATCATCCTCCTCCTCCTCCTCCTTATTCAATCATAAAACTGCAAAGTAGTGATGGATATATTTTTGAAGTAGAATATGATATTATCAGAGTGGTGTTATAAAAACCATTTTAAATGATTTGAGTGATGATACCAATAATGAAGCTATTCCTCTTCCAAATGTAAACACTATTATTTAAAAAAAAATAATTGAATGGTGTGGTTACCATCACAATAATATTGATAGTTCTATAATGTCATTTTCAAAATGGGATTTTGATTTTTTTGAACAAGATACATTGTTGCCAATAATTTTGGCAGCTGATTACTTAAATATTAAAGATCTAACTGACAAAGGAATCAAAATGTTTGCCAATATTATTAAAAAATTGACAGTAGAAGAAATCAGAGAAATATTTCATATAACTAACGATTTGACACCTGAAGAATAAGAAGAAATTATTAAAGAAACTAACTGGTGTAAATTTATATAATTATAAGACCAGAAAGGATGTAAAGAATAATTACTGTGGAGTTCGTAAACCGTTGACTTTTTATTAATGGTTAATGAAGGCAGAGGACATGACCTCTTGGGTGTTAGTAATAATTAGATGCTAGAAATTAGGTTTTGAAGATTTACTTTAAGGAGAAAATACAAGATTTGATAATAGCTGTTGATATGTATTAATTTCCATATTAAATGATTGTAGTAAGCAACAAACAGTACACTGATGAGGAAACATTATCATTATAACATCACTTATATAATATTAGTTTGTTGATATGCATACTCCTTTTTCTTCTTAGAATGATTCTCTAAATATTCATTATATTTTTGAATACACCAATCATATGACATCAAATATACATAATATATTAACATTAACAAAACAAAAGAAGTTAATGAATAATGTAAGATAATAATAAAATATTCATCATTACTATCATTTATTACATTTTCACTTACTTCTACTGAGAATGTACTCTGTTCCGTTAACACCAAAGTGGTATTTTCGTAAATTACCATTTTTAATTACTTATTTGGAAAGACTAAGGAGACTCAGGGGTAGGTAGGAACTTGTGTTAATCTCCTTTCCCATAAAACTCCTTTATATAGCTATCAAACAAATATATATCATTATTATTTTTTATTTATTTTAAATATTAACATTTTTACCAACAACTCTTGTGGGAACTACTTTATACATCATTTTCTCCTAAGGTATCAAACAAATATATGTACAAGTAATAAAAACAAAATAATGTTATTAAAATTATAAGAATAAGAAATATGGTATACTGAAATATATTTAATTTAGATTTTTTGTTTTCTTTTTCAATATGATGAAAACGGTTCAGGATATAATGATTTTTGTTTGAAGTAAATGTTTTTGGTGATGAATAGTCACCATTTCGATGCCAATATATTTCAAGAGGAAATGTATTTGACATTCCCCAATTAGGTTCTAAGAGGGACTCATGTACAATATTTGATATTGTTAATATAAATCCATTTTTCTTGCCATATTGAATAAATGCTAATGTTAAGGCCGCTACAAAAGCAGATTCCTTTTTAGTAAAAGATTGAATAAATTTATGTTTTTCTTAAAAATAGAAAGAAAATGTATTTTAGGAACCAAGTGTAACTTTTTAATATCAAAGTCAATTAAATTATTAATTAAAGGTTGGCCTTCATCATCAACTAATTCATAAGGTATTTCATCAAGTTCATTCATTTTTTTTTTATTTCTCCAGTTATAGTATATATATATATATATATATATATATATATATATATATATATATATATATATATATATATATATATATATATATAAATATATATATATATATATATATATATATATATATATATATATATATATATATATATATATATATGCATGTTTTTATTACATTGCAACTATGGAATTTATAAAAAAAAAAAAGAACTTTATAAACTTTTGGAACCAGGAACTGATATTACAGCTTTTCTCTGGAAAATGATCCAACATACTTCAATTCAGAATCAATTAGATTCAACACATGATATGTACAAATTAACTACTACTACTACTACTAATACTATTACTACCACTACCACTACTAATAGTACTCCTACTACTACTACTACTACTATAATGCCATATTTTACCTATCCTATTAATCAAACATCATCCAATTCGGTATATTCAGGATTAATAGATGATTGTAAAAATATTAGTGATAGTTTATACTTTGTACAACATAAATTGCTTGAATGTCCTCTTATCCCAAATATTTTCGACCCCATTTTCAAACGTGATATTGCTCTTTATGAAAATAAATCACTAATAGGCATAAACAACCTCATTGACTTGCGAATGGCACGAGTATGGTGTGAATACCTAATGACTGATAAAATCAAACGATACGGAACCTGTCATAATCATCCGATCTTCAACAATTGTCCCGGGTGGTTAATTGATGCTGTTCATCTACAGACTGCCAACCCCAATATCTCTCTAATATATTCTAAAGATATTAGAGGGGTTAATAAACATCTTGGTCAACTATGTAGGTTAATAAATTTACATCATATATTTAGATGCTTTGAAAACATCTAATGCCTCTATTAATTCCATAAATCGCAGAGGAAATAAATTTCCCACCAATATTATTTCTGCGACAAGTTTTGAGGATGTTAAACGTCAAATTATGGCCACTGAACGTTCAGATTTACTTCGAGATGATATGAGTTCCTTTGTATCACGTCTTACAACTAATCTCCCACCGCCAGTAGGAACTAATTTCTTTAATTTGATTCTAAAAAAAACCTAAATCATCAGTTTAATATACAATCCCCCTACCATGTATCAATCATGTTTATATATTTTTTGTAATTGTATCAAATGTTTTTTGTATTCTTTATATGTTGAATCTAATAATTTCTTTCCTTTTTTCATATATGTTCCATTCTGAAATTCTTCAAGACCTTTTTTAATACTATATTTAGTTTTATGAGCTGTTTTGTGAAGAGCATGAGGAAAGGCCTCGCCCATTTGGGATCGTTCTATAAATAAATGTTGACCACAATTCTTACTGGGAATTAGATAATAGGGGCAAGTGGATATCTGACAAGCATTTGTTAAGATTTTAACATCATATCTGAATATATATATATATCATGGAATGATGTTTTCTCACAATTAAACAATCCCATCTGATGGACTTTATCCATTATTTCCTTAGGTGTCATTGGATTCAATATTTCTTGGTGAACTTTCATGTATGACATCACCCAATTTTTTTCCACTTTTTTTTTATAAATATCTCTGAGATTCCATTTCTCTATGACTTCTCTAATCATCTCATTTCTAATATTAAAGCGACATTTATCATAGTCCTCAATTTGCTCAAATTTTTTTAGTCTTTCATGAGAGCTTGGAAACTTCAAAGCATGATACAAACATTTAAAAAAAAAATGTCATTAAACAACTCATTCAATACTAATTCGATTTCATACTCTTCAAATTCCTTCATCATCTCTATGACAAATATCCTCAAAGTTTTTAAAGACAAATCTCCTGCATGAGACCATGAATAAAGGGCTGCAATTTTCTCACCATTTATTTGTATTTCCTTTAAAGGAAAAATATTGGCTGGACAAAGTTTGGTCACATCTAAATGTTTTAAAGCTTTTCGAACTTCATGTAATGTATAATAATTTTCTATAATATATTCAGATTCTTCAACATTATGTTCCAAACATTTCTGCTTCTCTTTCTTATACTTATCAGAGGTGACAAAAAAATGTGAGTAAGGATACTCAAATTTGCCTTTACAAACACATCTGCCCACATATTCTAAAATGAATATTTTCATGATTCTCTTTATTAAAGTCTTCATATACTGAGGACTCTGTGGGTTATTATCTCTCATCATCATATACATTATGAACATGGGTTTAATTAGCGTTTCACACTTAAGAGATATTCCATCAAATTTTAAAATACTCTCTGTCATTAATGCTTGATTTATATTATTTTCACTTTTCAAAATCTCCCAATATTTTTTCAGTTTCCATCGTTTCATGTATCCATTAACAACAGTAGCTTGAATACTATTAATTATTCTACATACATACTTGGGTTGGCTTTTAATTGGATACTTCTCAAAGAGTTTTATCAACAAGACAGCTAATGATCCTAGATGAGCATTGTGATCCTTAATAATCGGATTCTTCAAAACTGCAAAAGTCATCATTTTAGCAAAAAGGTTAGTTTCCATCAGTGATCTCATAACATGAGCCTCCTCAGGTGTGAAAATTGGTATAATAGCATTAAAGCGAGTTTCTTGTTTACCATTAATAATTTCAATTTCATTGTATATATGACCAACTTCCCCATATATGTTAACAAAATCAACAAGGGCTGTCACTCCAATTAAATCAAAGGGGGGTTCAACAATCTGAATAATATTATATGACCAAATATTTAAGACTGTACAGTTTAAGTTACGAAAAAGTACAGGAATGCCTGTTATGTTCCAAACAGTCGATAACTGGAATTTATTGACTGAATTTAACAGTGTTAGAAATTTTGGTTCTTGTAAATCACTGACTGTTGAAGTGAGAGAAATCCTACAACAATTTTCAGGTAAAACTTGTAATGCAAGAATATGGTGTTTTACTTTTTCAAATATTTTCACAAAATCATCTATATCCTTTTTAAAGTCATTGTCAGTGTATCCTTTTAGTTGATAGGCCTTCTTTGAATAGTAGTGACTTGATACTGTTATTGAGTTCAAAACTACACCAGCTAATTCCATTTCTTTAAGATATTGTCCTTCCTCAATAAGTTTCTTTATTCCATTGATTTTTTCCCTGAGATTAGTTTCAATATTGGTGTAAACTCCCTTAAAACGCCCAGTAAAATTACCTCTTACATCTTTTATGTTCATAATCCTTAGAAATAGTTCATCACAAATTTTCTTTTCTATGTTAATAATCTCTCTCTCTCAAAAAAATTTCTCTTTGTCTTTGTTATAAATTTGAATTATTCGATTCCATTGTGTAATCAGTTGATCCATTATTTTTACATTTAAATCTTGAAATTGTAAATGAAGGATATATTCAGTTTTGCTATTTGTAAACATGTATATTTTTTCACCATTATATTGTTTAAGATAAACATACTCATCAAGATGAAATTCACTTTCTAATGTTCCACCAGGCAATAAAGAGCCTTCTACAGATAAACGTATTTTTACAGAACTGCAATGACTACTTATATTCTTCATTACATCTTCCATATCATCCATTTCAAGTACTTGAAATAAATTTGGTATTGTATTTCCAGTATTAAGTTGTGCTTGTAAAAATAAACTCTGTTTAACTGGATATTCTTTTCCAATTCCTAACACAAAAAATTCACACTTTTTTCCAACAGGACATTTCATTTTTTCAAGTTGAGTTTCAGCCTTATCTCTTGATACACTATGGAAGCCATCAGTAATAAAAAACACTTTAATATCTTTTGATTGACAACTTTCAATTTCCTCTTGAATTTTCTTTAATGCTCCGATTAAATCAGTAGAACTATTTCTAAAATCACTTTTTTGAATCTGTGGGCTACATCCCTTTTTCTCAATAACATCACTAAAGGTATACCTAACAGTTTCATTTCCACACTTCTCTAAAATAGGAGCCATATACTTATTCCATTGGTTCATTAATGCTGACCAATAAACACTCATTGAAGTTGAAGTATCAATCATCAGTATATTATATGATAATTGGGTAAAAAGGTCAGGGAGAGTAGAAGGTAAATGTAGAATAACATCCATCCTTCCTTCAGCCTGTAAAAAAAATTTCAATGTATTTTCATAAATATTATTAAAATTTTCGGCTACCTAACCTAAATTAACCCATAAAGACTACTAGGCACGACATATAATAATGAAAGAGAATGATAACTAATACATACAATTTGTGAGGAAAGAAGATGATAAGCTTCAACCTTTACATTTATGGGAATAGATATTTCAATTCCATCCATTTTTCTGGTGAAAAAGTTGGTGGTAATGAGCTGAGAAGATAACTTAATGAATGTTATCATGCGTTATCATTGGTATCCATACGCTTCAGTATGACAGTCAGAGCATCCTCAACTGATTGTCATTCAGGAGGTATCCCACATTATAAGTCCGAGCATCCTCAACTGATTGTCATTCAGGAGGTATCCCACATTATAGTCAGAGCATCCTCATAAATCGTCCTTCAGAAGGTATGGCTCCACAAGTAATTCTCTTTTCCACCAATAGACGAAATGTTCTAACGTTACGAGCCTGCAAAATTCCAACGTTTTAAAGTTTAATACTTTTCCCTATTTCACTGTTAAACTGGAGGTAACGAGGGCTTATCTTGGCCCCAGCCTCTTTGTTCTCCATGTGAATTAGCACAAATGAACAGCCTAAGAGTTACATTCACTAATATATACTGTCAGAATGATATGACGTCATTTCCTCTTAAAAGATCATTATGATATATTACAAGTAACATCTTTTACCACTCTTTTCCAGTACTGATTTAATGCGACGTACACACAAGGTGCCTGGGAGTTACTACCATAGTGTTCGACTGTAGTCATATTTATTTTCCTGATACCCAAATTTTTGGTTGGTGTCGAGAGACGACTCTGTATGATGGTGTATTCCAGACGTCTGTTAAGATCGATGTTGAAGGATATGTTGTTGGCTGAAGTAATAAACAGAGAAAATAAATAAATTGTTGAGTCTCCGTGGTGTAGTGGTAAGACACTCGCCTGGCGTTCCGCGAGCGCTATGTCATGGGTTCGTATCCTGGCCGGGGAGGATTTACTGGGCGCAATTCCTTAACTGTAGCCTCTGTTTAACGCAACAGTAAAATGTGTACTTGGATGAAAAAACGATTCTTCGCGGCGGGGATCGTATTCCAGGGACGTGCCCTAGTGGCTGTACAAGAATGTAACAACTCTTGTATATATCCCCCCCCCCCAAAAAAAAAAAAAATCCCCATAATCCTTCTCCTTATACAAATGTTGGATTCTCTACTGTCTGCTCCCATCTGTTGACATCATAGTATTTTGGGGTTACCAGGAGTAGGGGGAGAGGTTCAACAATCTCATCTCATCCTGATATTTGGCATAGGTACATGACTACTTTCCTTCATTTTGTTCTATTATTAGATTTTTTGTATCATAACTTTTATAGAAATTTGAATTGGATTCAAGTTTATTAAAAATAATATGATAATTTTACCATCATTAAAAACAAAAAAGAGAGGAGGATAATTGATATTTTTGAAGGAAGGAAAGAAGAGAACGAACTGTAGTAGTATATAATGGTCTATTGGGATTATATGAAAATGGTGGTTCCTTCTCCAGTTTCTCCTTTTTTTCCCTCCACCTCTTCTACCATATCCATATCTTCAGACCCCTCTACCTTAATGTTCAATGTTATATTTTTAAATATAATGTTCCTTGTCTCAATTTTAAATTCCACTTCATTGTTACCTTCTTGAAGTTCAAGTTTCATTACCACAAATGGCGGTAATGAATCTTCTTCCATTGGGAAATCATATTTTGAAAATCCCTGTATAAATAAATCTTGACTGGCTGCATGGGTACATGATATCCAGAGTCTATTCATGTAAATTGGTTTGGATTCATTTGTGATCTTACTCGTATTGATTCTATATGATTATTTAACTGGACATCTCGTATTTCACTGAAATCAGTAACGTCAACACTATCTGAAATATTCCATGGAAATATTAAAACAATTGGGTTTTTGGAATAATATCCTTTATCATATAAACAATTTTGCAATATTTTATTTATGTGAAAAGATTCACTATTATGCCAATATTTGTGAGCATTATTATAATTAATAAGAAAGGTATTAAAAGGTTTTACTATGGTATTTTCAATTTCAAATTTATTCTTAAGATTATATGATAATGGTAATGTAGGAACAATGAAAAAACCTGTTTTTATTCTTATATCTTCCTCAATAAAAGGGAAGAATAGTGATTCTAAAATTGATTTCCTGTTGTATTGTTTCCCTGTTTGAGTCATAGAGAATTGTACCAGTTCCTGAGGCACAGAATTTTCTATTTGACTAATTGAAGAAGATTGTAATAGGCCTTGAAGAATTTCTTTGCCTTCCTCCTTCACTTCCCTCTTCCATCTGCATCTGCATCTGTTCCTTTGCCACCACCTCCTCCTCCTCCTTCACTTCCTCTTCCATCTGCATCTGTTCCTTCACCTCCTCCTCCTCCTCCTCCTCCTTCACTTCCTCTTCCATCTGCATCTGTTCCTTCACCTCCTCCTCCTCCTCCTTCACTTCCTCTTCCATCTGCATCTGCATCTGTTCCTTTGCCGCCACCTCCTCCTCCTCTTCCTTCACTTCCTCTACCACCTGCATCTGTTCCTTTGCCGCCACCTCCTCCTCCTCCTCCCCCTTCACTTCCTCTTCCATCTGCATCTGCATCTGTTCCTTTGCCACCACCTCCTCCTCCTCCTCCTCCTCCTTCACTTCCTCTTCCATCTGCATCTGTTCCTTTGTCGCCACCTCCTCCTCCTCCTTCACTTCCTCTTCCACCTGCATCTGTTCCTTTGCCGCCACCTCCTCCTCCTCCTCCTTCACTTCCTCTTCCACCTGCATCTGTTCCTTTGTCGCCTCCTCCTCCTCCTTCACTTCCTCTTCCATCTGCATCTGCATCTGTTCCTTTGCCACCACCTCCTCCTCCTCCTTCACTTCCTCTTCCATCTGCATCTGCATCTGTTCTTTGCCACCACCTCCTCCTCCTCCTTCACTTCCTCTTCCATCTGCATCTGTTCCTTCACCTCCTCCTCCTTCACTTCCTCTTCCACCTGCATCTGTTCCTTTGTCGCCACCTCCTCCTCCTTCACTTCCTCTTCCATCTGCATCTAAGTTTCCTTCACCTCCTCCTCCTTCACTTCCTCTACACCTGCATCTGTTCTTTCACCTCCTCCTCCTCCTCCTCTTCCTTCACTTCCTCTACCACCTGCATCTGTTCTTTCACCTCCTCCTTCACTGCCACTTACACTTCCACCTGCTGTATCTATTCCTTTGTCTCTTCCTCTTTCTCCTCTTTTTACATAAATAAATAATTATTATAACTGTTATAAAGAATAATATTATTATTAAAAATACAGTCATTGCTTATTGTTTTTTATTTAGGATAATTCAAAACAAAAAAAAACTTTTTCCAAAATACTCCACCTCATATCTAAATTAACGAAATAAAATTGTTCTGCTCAGCTGAGTTGACCGCACATTGGATCGAAATCCTGGGTGCCCGCGAGAAACATTAGGTAGAGTTTCTTTCACCCTGATGCCCCTGATTCCTAGTAGTAATTAGGTACCTAGGAGTTAATCAGCTGTCACTGGCGGCTTGGTCTAACTAGGATCCGGTCACGGGAACACTAAATAACCCCAAATCATCTCAATATAACCTCAAGATATTCCCGTTACCAGGGTCATGTACAAATTATCATTAAAACATTAATATTGTTTTTAGAGAAATACAAAAAATGGAAAAGCAGCAGCAACAGCAGTGTCTTTTCAATTATAAACTGTTTTTTGATAATAAAAGGAACGTAAAATTTCCAGCCATTTTATGTTTACCAACATTTATATTATATACGTTTTCAATAATCTTAGATTATTACATTCAAGCTCTAAACCCTTCTTATCAAACCAACTCATCAACTATTCAGTCCGCCAATAATATCTTAATTTCATCCTTTTTATATACACTTCAAACAGTCGTCAATATGGTGGTTTATGTAGATGATGAAGATGGTGATGATGACAGAGATAATAATGGTATCCAACTAAAAAGTCCCAAGGAACTTCATAATATTTTCTTATTCGAGGCCCAGTCTATTATTAACAGTAAAATTAAGAATAATAATAAATATAAAATTAAGCCTTCATTCTTTGCTTTAGAAACCTATATAATAAATAATATCAGTCGCTTAAAATATTTACAACAACTTTTTCAGACAAACTTTCGCATTAATGGAGTTTCAAATTTGGTAGATCTTCTGAATAAACTAGAAGCTGATGGGGCAGTACCTCTTGTTGAAGGCGAATTATCTTTCATTTCAACAGCCACATCTAAATTTCCACCCGGTTCATTGCATTATACGACAGCTACCACAAAAACATATCCTTTGCCTCAGCGTATGGGTACAAAATTTTGGGGCCCATTTTATTGGCGAATATTCCACACACTGGCCAAATATAGCCAGAAAGATGATCGGTTTAGAAAAGATTCCAACATAGCATATGTTATAAATAGCTATCCTAGCCTGTTGCCCATTATTGTTCCATGTCTACAATGTCGACAACATTATTACATTAATATTCGTCCCAGTAAGCTGTCTGATAATTTATGTCAGTTGGAAAATTCAACTCCCAGCGATATATATTCTCATATTCATAACAGTGTTACAGAGAATTTAATTCCCCTAAAATAATTGATACAATAGATCTTAGGTCAGCATTCATTAGGAGTATTTTGTCTAAACAAGATGTGGTTGATGTCTCTGTTCTAACATACATTACATTAGTGTTAGCTTTTGTATAAAAAGATACAAAGGAAGAGGATTCTGAGGAGTCTTTTTTGCTGCTACTGTTGTCAGTAACCACAATAAATATATATGTTTTTTGAAGACTGGGCCGGTTAATTTCATTTTCAAATTGTTCGACTAGCCGCCTGATATTTAGAGGTGAACTATTATAATGAGGTACATTTAGTAACTCTTCGTCTTCATTGTATCCATTTGCATTACCACACGTCACATAAATAACAAGAAAGGAATTGGTACATATTGGTAGTTTGGGTGGAAGTATCTCTAACATCTCTAATAGATCATCATAAGTGCCATTATTCTCATTACTTTTTGATGGTAAATAGAGAAGCTGATAATTAAGACTTTTTAAAATAGTTTCAATATTCTTCATTATTGTCAGTTTTCTATGTTTAAATATACTATCAACAACAACACCAGCATAACAACCATCTGGAGGAGGTTGATATAGTGATGTAATCTGTCCTATGTCTATTTTGTTCTTCAACATGTTGAACTAAATTATAGTGAATGAAATGGTAAGCTATATATATTAGGAAAAAAAAAAAAAAGTTATATATTTTTGTTTATTATATTATGGTGGTTATAGTTATAAATTTATACATATAGTTTATACAATTTTTTAATATTCTATTTTAAGTTTCTAAGGGAATTATGATGGTGATCAAAATGGAACAAGGATATGAGATATATAGTACTTCTTTTTCTTCTTTTCCATCATCATCTGTTCTATTACCACATTTTTTTTTTTTTGGGGGGGGGGGTGGATAAAGTTGGAGTTGGTGGTGGTTGTTGTGGTGGTGGTGGTGGTGGCAGTAAATTTAAGTACCTAAGGAAATGATGGTGATGGTGAAGATGGAGGGGTGTTAAAAACAACTTTTTCTGAGGAACATAATGGATCTTGGATAAGGTTAGCGTCTGTTTTTGCTGTGGATGTTGATGGAGATGGAGATATAAATGCTTGCGATGATTCTTCTACTGATAACTCTGAAGCTGAAATTTCTTTTCCTTTTCCTTCATCAGGTTCCATTACCACAACTTCGGGAATGGGTATATTTGGAATTGATGGTGGCAATGTTTTTTTATAAAACTTAATCAAAATACTTTCGCATTTGTCCATTTTTTTATCTTCATGCCCTGCAATGATGCGGTATTTACTTTCTTCTCTTTGACTTTCTTTAAATACATGAAAAGTTTCATCCACTTTTTGGATAATTTCTTCCTTGGTTTTCAGTTTCCTATTACCTGAATTGTATGTAATTAAATATTTTTCGTCTTCCTGTTCTTCATTAATAATCATTAAATTACGATATAGAGCATTAGGAGATTGTGATTTCCTTTTGCGTGATTGTTTCTTGTTAGTTAATTCAACCACTTCAGGTTGATTAGCAATTGTTGCCATGTCCATAACTGATGCTGAAGTTTTAGTTTGAGTGGGATTCTTCCTAACCATTGTAAGGTTTGGGAGTCAGAGAATAAATAATATCAGAAGGAAGGGTACTGTACTTTATATAGGAACGCGATGTAATATTTTTTTCATAAATACTAACACTCTTTCACTATAATGACCTCTTACAAATGGTTAATGCCTATTAGGGGATATAAAAATACATCATTAAATATCGAAAAAGCTTTCATGGGTAAAAAAGTTTCCCAATTGGGACAAAAACAACAATCATATTATGCAATAAATCCTTTAAAAATTTCATTAGAAACTTATGATGACATTGTATTAAATATTTGCAACATTAAATCTAAATCTACTAATTTTGAAAGCAACATGAAAGGAAAACAAAATATTGGAAATGAAAATATATCGTATAAGTATATACGAATATCTAAATTAACAAACCAACTGGTTAAGACAGATCTAAAATATTTCATAGCATTTAGTCAGTCAATCTGTCCTAGTTGTTACTTTGTAAATTGTGTAATTTGTATTGATCGAAATAAATTTAAACGTTACATGAGTAATTATAAAGTTTTAACTAGAAACTTAAATGATAGTTATCCTCGTTTTATAAAGTGCTCTCAATGTCATTTAATTTTCAAACCCCATGAAAAATTATTATCAAGTGTATTCCCAAATGCAAATTCAGTCCAGGGTCTTTCTAATGCTATTTTTCGTTATCTTAAAGTGAGAAACCGTATTTTTCGTCCAACAACAGGTGGATGGCAATGTAAAGCGTGCCAAACAAAATATGAACATTCATATGCTGAATTTAGAATTTACCTTAATCATATTTGGCAAGGAAATAGTTCATCAAAAGCAGATAATAATAACACTCATGATAAATTCCTCTTTAGAAACCCAAGAATATTATTTGAGCGACTTACAACCCAATCACAATTTGAATTAAGAAATGATCCTAATGAACTTAATTATAGTGTGCATATAAAGTTATCGAATGGAATTCACCGGTTAATTCCACCTTTAGCCTTCCTTATGAATCATCAACGATCATTGCCGTTTTACAAAAACTTATTTCCGATCCTAGTGTAAATATGAGTAAAGTTAAAACGAGTTATGGATCAGTGTTGAGTCGAATGAAAAGTGGTAAATTTTCTTCTATACGTCAACATGGACACAATAAACGATACATTGGTTCAGCCCGCGTCATTATTACCCCCTGTAATGAACTTGAACCAGATGAATGTATTCTTCCTATTAGTGTATGGAGACGACTAGATTGTCCTAATTATGTTCTTGCCCACCGTTATCCTACACTTGATGATAGAAATTTTACCTTACATCGGGTGAAAGCTTTTTGGATCTATCCAGTCATGGCTATCCCCACTAGCATTGTGCATGGTAATCATGCCGACTTCGATGGTGATGCCATGCAAGTTATTCCAGTAAGTCATAATGTGGCTTCTGAAGCTGAAGCCGTTATTCTTTTCCATCCTCGTACAAATTTTGTCTTACCAGGTAGTCTACGTTTAGCTTTTGATCATGATGAAATTTTAATGTTATATTACCTATATGGTCTTAATAGAAATGAAATTCATGGAGCTCTGTATCGTTTAGCTATAACTGAATCTTCCTCGAGAGCATATGATATATTCATTCATCTTAGAAAGATTTGTCATAAAATAACTAAAACTCAAAAAGTTTTTTCGATATCTTATAATGATTTACTACAGTTTATTCGTCAACCTACACCATCCTATGTTGATTTTGTTGAAAAAATATTTCCTAGTGTAAGTAATAATAATACTATAAAATGTATGATTCAGTCTGAATCATCTCATTTTTCAATCGATCATTTATGGCAGATTGTCGGCAAAATAAATGAACGAGCTCATCAAAGTTTTCTTGAAGGAATGAACCGTCAAAGCTTTATTAAAATGGCCCAACTGTCACGTGATGCATCTAATAAAGACATAGCTCTATATGGATATGCTTATATAAAACTATTGTATTGTACTTGTTTACTTATTTGTGGTTATGACGGTAGAATTTATACACCACGTGGAATTCTCGCTGCTGACTGTCTGGAAGATATTTTATAATTTAGTTTAATTTTAGTGGAAGAAAAGAAAAGAAAAGAAGAACGAGAGAGAGAGAGAGTGAATGAGAGAGAGAGAGTGAATGAGAAAGAGAGAGTGAGTGAGAAAGAGAGAGAGTGAATGAGAAAGAGAGAGAGAGAGAGAGAGTGAATGAGAGAGAGAGAGAGAGTGAATGAGAGAGAGAGAGAGTGAATGAGAGAGAGAGAGAGTGAATGAGAGAGAGGGAGAGTGAATGAGAGAGAGAGAGAGAGAGAGAGAGAGAGAGAGAGAGAGAGAGAGAGAGAGAGAGAGAGAGAGAGAGAGAGAGAGAGAGAGAGAGAGAGAGAGAGAGAGTGAATGAGAGAGAGAGAGAGTGAATGAGAGAGTGAATGAAATTATTTAGGATGTGGTGCTAGTTTATAAATTGACTTCATACACAGTTTAAACTGTAGATATGATAAATAAAACCCAGTAGGCTCAGAAATCTATATTGGTTGATTAAATGGGTAAAAGGGAAAGGAGTCAACTCCCAAACTAATGAAAAACATTTGCTTTCTCACTAGCAACAACGAACAATGAGACATAATGTCATATAAATTAAGACCCCCCCCCCCCCCACCACTTCTCTCCACCGGGAGAGTAGCACCCTGAGCCCTCGTCAGACCTTCAGTCTGTGGCTCCAGTGTGCCTCATCCACATCGTGCTCAACCTGCTCCCAGCCACACACACCCACCGCTCCACAACACATTCAGTATCCATCTATCTTTTGACCAATCAATAAGCAACATACTGGTCGTCCTACTTCTGGAGGATTCACAGTAAGATTAAAGTTGTATTATTATTATTATTATTATTATTATTATTATTATTATTATTATCCTTTTGTCATATATTTGATTATTAAAGGTTTAAAACACTTTAGTGCACAAAAAAGTGAATGTCACCAAAGCATTTGCTATCCCACCACGAAGTAAATAAAGACGAAGATGACTCGCCGTAACACCCAAAATGTTCATACTCTTTCGTTTGTTACCAACCTCACAGTCATCCTACAGCGCTTATTTTGATATGACGGAACTCACAATAAAATTCCCCACCCAGACATATGCCTATCAATGTCTAATTAATGTTCCACACGAGTGTAGGAACTGGGCGAAGCGTTAGCCGTGATTTCAGCAGCGACAACACTGTTGTGATTGTACCCATGAGCATATTTTTTTTTTTAATTTGCTCATGTTTTTCAAGTTAACCGTTTTTTTTTTTTTGGTTTGTATAGTGTTCGGAATAAAATTCTCTACATAGACATATGGATATAAATGTAGAATCATGATCGCGGCCAACACAAGAGTGTGTGGAGTGCGCGATTACCCACGTTGTGTCACCAATTCAATAGTCTCTCCTTCAAATTACAATACATTACCGTTTTCTCAAATAGGCACTGTAGTGCCTATTAGAGAAAACAAGAAATTTAATGGCAAACATATTCATACAAACCCCTAGTCGATGGAGTAGTATATACTGTTATGATCTCAGCCTGCAGGAGAAACGAGTCTCCCTTCTTGAGAGTTATTCAGCAAGCCTGACCTAACTAGAAGGTCTAGCAAATATTGAGGTGATAACCCATATGAAAAATGGCTGGTTGGATATGTAAAACAATTTAAGATTATGGGCAGTAAGTAAGGAAATAGATAAATGACTGGCTAGGAGATGTGGACACTTTGCTGGAGGCGTGAGGCTCGCTTCCGGAGGACCTTGACCTCACTTGAGTGCCAGACATCGCAGGGGGAAGCCGCGCTCCGTTTGAGCTCCCGCCAGAAGGGAACCCCTAGTGATATATCTCGCAGAGAAGAGAAGTGTGCGGACGTACCAGCTGTGGAATCGAGCTGGGAACGTTGTGGTCTCAAGTCCTGGTCGACGAGCAGATATTAAATCGCCCAGAAGCATTATTGTGGGCTGTGTGGAGCGCCCTGACCAGACGCCGTCAGAGGGAAAGCGCCCTCGACCAATTAATCTGTGGTAAGCACGATAAACGCCAGTTCATAGTGATTACTTGTAGTTTGGTCGTGTGCCCAGCGACAGTAGCAATGTTTATGTATAAGTTAGACATGTTTTAATAAGGCAGAAAGCCTGAAATAGGAGAGTGAAGAGGGAGGAACACGGAGCGACGTCCGCCCCCTCTGAGCGCTGGCGGAAGACTGAGGGAGCCGGGCTCTTGACGGAGGAAGACCCTCCCAGTGAGTGAGGACCGACACCAGGCGAGGTGGAGTATGGACCCGCCCAAAACGGGGGAGTCCACTCTCACTGTATGTAGAGAACAGATAGAGGTTTGAGGCAAGCATAGTGTGTGGTTATTTTTGTTTATGTGTTAAAGGGGAACATTTTATTGGAGTGTCGATGGGTTGCAGGTTTGTTCTTTGGGGAAGAAGTTGCTGAGAACTTCGAAGCCAGCAGAGGAAGTAGCTGATGAGACTCCAAGGTAGTGAAGCAGAGGACCTCGAGCTGTGAGGAGAAGCAGCAGTGAAGAGGAGTGTCACGTGCTTCTGTAGAGGTGGTGTAGCAGCCAAGAGAGCTGTGGAAGAACCTAACAGAAGGGTGAAGCACCGTAGTTGCACAAGGAAACTTCATGATAGCAGCCTGGAGGAGCTGCAGAGGATCCTGGTAGTGAAGCCCGGCAGAACCTAAGGATATTAGGGTTGTGAACTTCCAGAGGTGGAAGGGGAAGTTCTGGTGGATTACTTATAGGGAGTTGATAGTGTTTGGTTGTCAGTAGCGTGCAAGACGCAGTGAGAGGTGAGTGACTGTTGGCATCCTTATGTCAAGGAGTTTCTTATATTGAAGTATCAATGAACATTTATACTGGTATATGTTATTGCATTCAAATGCTGGTTTTCTATATATATATGTTATCTTGCTGATGGTGCAACAGTGTGTGGGCTTGACCAACTTGAGGAGGTTAATAGTACCAGGTGGTGAACCAGGAGTTGGGATACCACTTGATAAGCTGATAATAGAGTTCTGATGGTATTGGAGTGCAACCTGATTTGGATATTATAGAGTATAGGATTCATTATTATTAGATGTGTGTATGTATCGTGTATGTGCTTTGTTCAGTAAATGTGTTCACAATTTGCTGGTGTTTGCCCTTGTCCTAGTGAGGCTTCCCAGGAGGTAGTAAAGAAGGAGAGAGAGAGAGGAAGAACCATGAACCACTGCTGTGGACAGGGTAGGAGGTAATACTGGTAAGTCATAGGGGGATTGAGGAGATCATATCTCATAAGGAGAGAGTGGGGAGTCACAGCGGCTCGAGTGGGTGTGTGCACGTGACAACGAGGCTAAGTGTTGGAGCCGCATCCCCTGAACGTGTGACGTTGAGCCCCTCTCCAAGAGCCAGAAGCGCCAAGGGTGATCTCCTAGTATAAGCACTCTGCCGAGTTGTGGGTTGGGTTGTCCATAGAGAAGGATCAACGACGACAACACCAACCAACCCACAGTCTATATAATAAATTGGGGGCCTGTCCGGGATAGTGAACTGACACACCCACACCCTGTCCAAGAGTGGATTTGTACACCCTTGCTGAAATAGATAAACTGTGTGATCGCAGGTGTATACTCTCTCTCTTGGGAAGACTCACAGGACAAAGATGGATAAGGTGCAAGCGTTTGTGGAGTCAGGCAAGCCTGAGGATTTAGAAGGTTGCACGAGGGATCAATTGAAACAAATAGCAGAAAAATGTGGCATCAGGTTGAAAGCATCTAAAGTAGCTGGGATGAAGGATGAGATCCTGAGGCAGTTGAGAGCCAGAAGTGAAGCGGCAGAACAAGGAGCCCAGGAAGGAGCTGAAAGTAGAAAGGAGGGTGATGGGCAGGATGAAGTGAGATCCAGGGATCGAGTAGGAGCAGCAAGAGTAGCCGCAGTAGCAGGAGTAGCCGAAATAGGAGCTTGGAGAGATTCCAGTTAGAGCTCCAGATGCAGCAACAACGAGAGGACAAGGAGAGACAGTTCCAGCTGGAAAAGATGAAATTAGAACTCCAGATGAAAAATGAAGCAGGAAGGAAAAAGAAAAAACCAGACTGGAAATAGAAAAAGAGAAAGCAAGACTAGAGGTCGAAAAAGAAAAAGCCCAGGTCGAAAAAGAAAAAGCCCAGGTCGAAAAAGAAAAAGAGAGAACAAAACAAATGCAGATAGAAGCGAATAGAACCTTGGCTGAGCAGAGGATTGAACATGGGTTGCCAGAGAGCACCACCCAGGTATCACACCCACCAGAGGTTAGGGTTAGGGAGAAGGACATTCCCTTGTTTGTTCCCGAAGAGGCAGAGAGCTTCTTCGAGCATTTTGAGAAAGTAGCCAGTATCAAGGAGTGGCCACAGGAGGAATGGGCCCAGCTGGTCCAGTTAAGATTGACCGGTGCAGCCAGGGAGGCATACACCCAATTGTCACTGGAAGAGTGCCAGGATTATGCCACAGTAAAGAGCAGCATATTGCGCTCGTTTCAGTTAACCCCAGAAGCTTATAGGAAGCGCTTCAGAGAGATGATCAAAGTTGGAGCGTGTACGTTTGCTGAGACAGCAAGGGATCTGGAAAGACGATTCCAGAAGTGGATTGAGGCTGCTGGAGTTGGATCTTATGCTGACCTGAAGCAACTGATGGTCATGGAGAAGTTCTTGGAGATGATGCATCCCGAAACAAAGTTCAAGATCCAAGAAGCAGGGATAAAGGAGGTGAAAGATGCCGCAGATAGGGCGGATATGATTACTGAAGCGTACAAGAGCTTAAGGGAGAACAGAGTGAGAAGCGAGGCGAGACGCAGCAATAGCAGACTCAGTGGAGTCTGGGGAGGAAGAAGTTTTGGGGGGACAGACAAGCAGACCAGCTAGTTTTAAGCCCCAGGAAGGAAAGTTGCCGAGTCCGCCTGCTGGAGGTAAGCAGGAAAATAAAAGTGTGCAGAGGAGACAAGAGTCCAATGAAGCTCCACAGAGTATGAGTAGTACATCTGGCCCGAGGAACTCCAATACGAGTGGGCAGAGTCAGAGCTACTCGGGGGCGTATAGGAGAGATTTCTCCCAAATGAGATGCTACAAGTGCAACAGATCAGGTCACATGATGCGAGATTGTCGGCAGGGCAAGAGAGTCGTGACCCTGACGACATGTGATCCCCGGAAGAAGTACATTGATGTACAACAAGACAAACCACAGAAGGTAGATTTGATGAACGAGCGGTATAGGCCGTTCATTAGTAAAGGTTGGGTCGGCATAGAAGGTCAACCCGAGGTGGAGGTTAGTATCCTCAGGGATACTGGAGCCAATCAGAGCTTGATTCTGAGAGGCCTAATAAGAAATGATCGACTGTTAGCTGGCAGTAGGAGGATAAAGGTTCATGGGTTGTTGTCTAAGAGTGACATGCCCGTATGTGCTGTCCGGTTGAAGTCAGATTATTTGTCGGCGGAGGTGATGTTGGGAGTGTGCCCCAACATACCTGTTCCAGGAGTCCAAGTGATCCTGGGGAACGACTTGTGTGGGTCCAAGGTGCTGCCAGAGCTGATAGTAAGAGCTGTGCCGGAGGTGAACCAGAAGGACCGCGGTACAAGTGGAACGCCGGACAAGACAGATCTAGCCAGCATCCTTGAAGATGAGGCAGAGGACAGTCAAGTCATCGTATACCCGGCCTGTGTAGTGACAGAGTCGGACGTAGCCGCCGAGGAAGACATTGGAGATGATATGGCAGTGTCGACTCCACCAAGGGAGGAGGTCAACATGGACATGTCTGGGCTGTTCGACGAAGATCGAGCTCAGAAGAATGAGGATTCGAGGAGACAGGAAGTGAAAATGACCCTACCTGAAAAGTTCAGCGTGAACCGAGCGGACCTGATTAGGGCTCAGAAAGAGGAGTTTATAGATCTAGTCAGGGAGGCAAAAGGGGGAAATTCATGTCCGGAGTCCCCCGTGTATTACTACTTGGACGATGATGTACTAATGAGGAAATGGCGACCGGACAAAGCCGGCGCAGATAAGGTATGGTTGGAGAAGCACCAAGTGTTAGTGCCGAAGGAGTTTAGGGCGGCTGTGTTAGAACTAGCCCACTCCGTAGATATGGCAGGGCACTTGGGGGTGAAGAAGACCTTAAATAAGGTGCAGGAGCACTTCTACTGGCCGAACGTATGGAAGGAGGTAAAGAAATATTGTAGGACATGTTTGGCGTGCCAACGTGCAGGTAAGCCGGCTCCGGCTATACCAAAGGCACCCTTAAAGCCCATACCGGCATTTGGCGAGCCTTTTGAGAGAGTCTTGATAGACTGTGTAGGTCCGTTGCCGAGGACCAGAAAAGGCCATGAGTACTTACTGACCATAATGTGCACGGCCACCCGTTTCCCTGAAGCAATCCCTCTGAGAAGAGTGACGTCGAGAGCCGTTCTGGATAGACTACAGAACTACATTGCGTGGGTAGGAATGCCCAAGGTTATCCAGACGGACCAGGGGAGTGTCTTCCAGTCGAAGTTGTTTAGGGAAACTGTGAAAGGATGGAGAGTAGAGCAAGTGCGCTCGTCACCGTATCACCCTCAGTCGCAGGGAGCATTGGAGCGTTTCCATGGAACGCTAAAGAGCTTGTTGAGGATATACTGCGCTGAGGAAGGGAGTAGTTGGGACGAGGCATTACCATCCGTGTTGTTCGCCATCAGGGATGCGGTAGTAGAATCACTCGGATTCACCCCATTTCAACTGGTGTACGGACACTCCGTGAGGAGCCCAGTGGGCGCGCTGAAGGAGCAGCTCACCGTGGATAGGCCTAAGGTGGATGTGGGAAAATATGTGAAGACCTTTAGAGAGCGACTCTCTAGGGCCAGAGATTTGGCCAAGGAAAATTTGAGGACATCCCAGGCAGAGATGGTAAGGTACCACGACAGGAAGGCGAAGGGCAGGAAATTTCAGAGAGGAGATCAGGTGTTAGTCTTGCTACCGGTAAAAGGAAGTATATACGAGTCGAGATTTTGTGGACCATATACCATCCAGAAGGCATTAGGGGATGTGAATTATGTAATCCACATGCCAGATCGTCCGAGGAAGTCACAGGTTTGCCACGTGAACATGATAAAGAGGTACTATGACAGAGATAAGCCTCTAGGCGATGAAGAACCGATGGAAACCCCATTGCAGGCGACGGTGCTGTGTGGAGGAGACGGCAAAGGAATAGAAGAGGAGAACTGTAAGTTAGAGAGGGCCGATGGCGCGAAGATATCAAATACAGAAAGCCTGGCCAAGATAGGTGAGCGTCTGGGTCATTTGGAGGGTGACCAACGCCAGGAGCTAGTGGAGATCCTACGGAGGAATAAGTCGTTATTCACGGACGTGCCTAGAAGACACCGCGGAACGGTGCACGAAGTGAATGTGGGGAGTGCTGAGCCCATCAAGCAGCACCCTTACAGAGTTAACCCGGAGAAAGCAGCGGCAATGAGAGCAGAAGTAAAGTATCTGCTAGATAACGACTTGGCAGAGGTTAGCGACAGTGACTGGAGTTCGCCGTGCCTCCTCGTGAAGAAGAGTGACGGCACGTACCGGTTCTGTACCGATTATAGGAAAGTGAATGCACTCACGGTCGCTGACTCGTTTCCGATACCGCGCATTGACGATTGCATAGATCGGATTGGGAGTGCACGGTATGTCTCGAAGATAGACCTGTTGAAGGGATACTACCAGATTCCCCTGTCTGAGGAGGCCAAGAGGATCTCAGCGTTCGTGACTCCCGACGGCTTGTACCAATATAAAGTGGTGCCGTTCGGAATGAAGAATAGTGGTAGTTGTTTTCAACGAGTAATGAATCAGGTATTACAAGGCGCGACCGGATGTGCAGTGTACATCGATGATATTGTGGTGTTCGCTGATTCCTGGAAGGATCACGTGGATCGACTTTTAGATTTGTTCGATCGTTTGGAGAAGGCCAACATGACGATCAACTTGGCAAAAAGCGAGTTCGGGAGAGCCCGCCTGGAGTACCTTGGATATATAGTAGGGCAAGGCGAGGTTGCTCCGGTAAGAACAAAGGTGGAGGCCATTGACAACTTCCCGGTGCCCAGGAGTAAGAAAGAATTGTTGAGATACCTCGGTATGATTGGATATTACCGGAAGTTCTGTGAAAATTTCTCCACCATAGCCGCTCCTATGACGAGTTTGCTATCAAAGAGCAAGAAGTGGGAGTGGAATGGAACAGCACAAGAAGCGTTCGAGAAGACCAAAAGACTGTTGACTGAGGCACCTGTACTAGTGTCGCCAGATTTTAAAGCGCCGTTTGCGTTATTTGTAGATGCCAGTGATATAGGGGCCGGAGCTGTACTGACGCAGCGGAATGATGGAATTTACCGCCCCGTGTCCTTCTTCTCGAAGAAGTTCGTTAAGCACCAGAGGTCGTACAGTACAGTCGAGAAAGAGACTTTGGCCCTGGTGATGGCATTGAAACATTTTGAAGTGTATGTGAGTGGGGGAGGACACCCAGTAACGGTGTATACAGACCATAATCCCCTAGTTTTCCTGAAGAAAATGAAGCATGCAAACCAGAGATTAACCAGATGGTTTTTATCGCTCCAAGAGTATGACCTGGTGATAACGCACATAAGAGGGCGAGACAATGTAGTGGCTGATGCGTTATCTCGAGCCTAGCCACTAGAATAACTCTCAAAAATAAGGGGAGGGGAGTGTTATGATCTCAGCCTGCAGGAGAAACGAGTCTCCCTTCTTGAGAGTTATTCAGCAAGCCTGACCTAACTAGAAGGTCTAGCAAATATTGAGGTGATAACCCATATGAAAAATGGCTGGTTGGATATGTAAAACAATTTAAGATTATGGGCAGTAAGTAAGGAAATAGATAAATGACTGGCTAGGAGATGTGGACACTTTGCTGGAGGCGTGAGGCTCGCTTCCGGAGGACCTTGACCTCACTTGAGTGCCAGACATCGCAGGGGGAAGCCGCGCTCCGTTTGAGCTCCCGCCAGAAGGGAACCCCTAGTGATATATCTCGCAGAGAAGAGAAGTGTGCGGACGTACCAGCTGTGGAATCGAGCTGGGAACGTTGTGGTCTCAAGTCCTGGTCGACGAGCAGATATTAAATCGCCCAGAAGCATTATTGTGGGCTGTGTGGAGCGCCCTGACCAGACGCCGTCAGAGGGAAAGCGCCCTCGACCAATTAATCTGTGGTAAGCACGATAAACGCCAGTTCATAGTGATTACTTGTAGTTTGGTCGTGTGCCCAGCGACAGTAGCAATGTTTATGTATAAGTTAGACATGTTTTAATAAGGCAGAAAGCCTGAAATAGGAGAGTGAAGAGGGAGGAACACGGAGCGACGTCCGCCCCCTCTGAGCGCTGGCGGAAGACTGAGGGAGCCGGGCTCTTGACGGAGGAAGACCCTCCCAGTGAGTGAGGACCGACACCAGGCGAGGTGGAGTATGGACCCGCCCAAAACGGGGGAGTCCACTCTCACTGTATGTAGAGAACAGATAGAGGTTTGAGGCAAGCATATTGTGTGGTTATTTTTGTTTATGTGTTAAAGGGGAACATTTTATTGGAGTGTCGATGGGTTGCAGGTTTGTTCTTTGGGGAAGAAGTTGCTGAGAACTTCGAAGCCAGCAGAGGAAGTAGCTGATGAGACTCCAAGGTAGTGAAGCAGAGGACCTCGAGCTGTGAGGAGAAGCAGCAGTGAAGAGGAGTGTCACGTGCTTCTGTAGAGGTGGTGTAGCAGCCAAGAGAGCTGTGGAAGAACCTAACAGAAGGGTGAAGCACCGTAGTTGCACAAGGAAACTTCATGATAGCAGCCTGGAGGAGCTGCAGAGGATCCTGGTAGTGAAGCCCGGCAGAACCTAAGGATATTAGGGTTGTGAACTTCCAGAGGTGGAAGGGGAAGTTCTGGTGGATTACTTATAGGGAGTTGATAGTGTTTGGTTGTCAGTAGCGTGCAAGACGCAGTGAGAGGTGAGTGACTGTTGGCATCCTTATGTCAAGGAGTTTCTTATATTGAAGTATCAATGAACATTTATACTGGTATATGTTATTGCATTCAAATGCTGGTTTTCTATATATATATGTTATCTTGCTGATGGTGCAACAGTGTGTGGGCTTGACCAACTTGAGGACGTTAATAGTACCAGGTGGTGAACCAGGAGTTGGGATACCACTTGATAAGCTGATAATAGAGTTCTGATGGTATTGGAGTGCAACCTGATTTGGATATTATAGAGTATAGGATTCATTATTATTAGATGTGTGTATGTATCGTGTATGTGCTTTGTTCAGTAAATGTGTTACAATTTGCTGGTGTTTGCCCTTGTCCTAGTGAGGCTTCCCAGGAGGTGGTAAAGAAGGAGAGAGAGAGAGGAAGAACCATGAACCACTGCTGTGGACAGGGTAGGAGGTAATACTGGTAAGTCATAGGGGGATTGAGGAGATCATATCTCATAAGGAGAGAGTGGGGAGTCACAGCGGCTCGAGTGGGTGTGTGCACGTGACAACGAGGCTAAGTGTTGGAGCCGCATCCCCTGAACGTGTGACGTTGAGCCCCTCTCCAAGAGCCAGAAGCGCCAAGGGTGATCTCCTAGTATAAGCACTCTGCCGAGTTGTGGGTTGGGTTGTCCATAGAGAAGGATCAACGACGACAACACCAACCAACCCACAGTCT
This sequence comes from Procambarus clarkii, assembly GCF_040958095.1. NCBI lineage: Eukaryota > Metazoa > Arthropoda > Malacostraca > Decapoda > Cambaridae > Procambarus > Procambarus clarkii. The sequence goes on from NC_091220.1 coordinate 24,296,863, forward strand.
ATATAATAATACCCACTATAACACAGTCCGTAAATGTAAGTCGTGATCCGACAAGCACTTAAATAAATCTTCCCGTAAATCCAAATGAAGTTCTCAGAAAAGTGTTAATTAATTAAATTTAATTTTCAAATTATTGAACTGTCCTTTTTTTTTTTTTTTGCCTCATTTTTCTCTGAAATGATATACTTTCATTATGAAATAGTCAATTTTTCTAATAAATTATGGTAATTTCCTTTTTTTTTTTTTTTTACAGTTAAAGATGGTGTGGTGTTCATTATGCAGAAATTAAATAACTCTTAACTGTCCCATTTGGCATTAATAATGGATTTGCAGAAGAAGAAGAAAAAAACAAAAACAAAAAAAAAAAAGTTGAAAAAGAAAGATCATGATAAACAAACAACTGCTAATATTGATCTAGAAATTTTATTTATAGAAAACGATAAAGAATTAGATTATAAAGAATTAGATGTTTTTTACCAAATAACACTCTGTTCAAATACATTTTTAATCCATATTATTTTTCCCAATCTCTCTCCCGAGAAAAATAAATGGGTTAAGGATTATTTAATGACTGACAATAAATCAATATCATTCATTAGAATAACAGATATAATTCATCAACATTCAAAGTCATTAAATAGTGACAACCTAAAAATGTTGACTGTACTATTTGAAAGTGTTATCATCAAGTCAAGTAATGATGAAATTGATTAAACAAATGTAAAATGTTTCACTATATAAAAAACTAATTGTGTTATATTTATATGGCAGAAGAATATTATAGTATTATAATACAAGAACAAAAAAAATAAAAAAATATATGACAGTATATTTATCCTTCTTCTACCTTTCTCTTCTTGTAAACTTAAATATGAAACCCAAACTAGTTGAATTATCCATGCTAGATTATGTGTGGATATATTCATGGAATGTTGAAGAACAAGAATTTTATGGGATTCCAGTGCCTCAAAGTCAAATTCAAGATAGTGGTTTAAATCGTGAAAATATAGTACCACAAGACCCTATACAAGTAATTTTTGATGCATCAAATTTTGATCACTTAGTTGTAGTTACACAACAACGTGAACTATTTGATCGTTCTATGATATTTTTGTATAATTGTGGGCTGATAGATTATTATACTCTTGAAGCTGAACATAGTCAGAGTGGTCATTTGATTATGGGCGAAGCCTCATTGGAAGATTTGCAATTGGAAAAATATCGAGGTTACGCCGCTCGCGTTTTTTGTAAAGGTTATCGTAGGTGTATGGATCTCTTTAACTTTCTAAAATATAACTATCATCCATTTGGTATTAATGCTATGGGTAAATATTTTAATTCATACCAATGTTATTTTGACTGTGAACGACGACACAATCCAAAATTTCAATCTAGGGGTTTATTTAAAGTACATGACAATCAACTTGTTTTTGTGAGTGGGGATATCGACAACTTTTTTCCACCATATCGGATCCTCTCATTTGATATAGAAACTAGTCGGCATGATTTAACTGGTGCCATTCCTCTAGGGGATAGTTCAAATGATAGGTTAGTTGCTACTTCTTTTCAGACAGCAACTGTAATGAATGCCCAATATCCAACTGAATTAAGTGACATAAATACCCTTTTGGTTGTATATTATCCAAATTCTCAAAACAAAAATAGAGAATTTTCCATGATAACTAAACAAGGAATTTCGATCCATGTTGAGATATTTTCTTCAGAAAAACAAACTCTTTCTCGATCTTTGGAGTTACTAAGCAAACCTCAACATATTTTTGCTACTGGTTATAACACTGATGGATACGACCATCCATTCCTCTTCAAACGAGCACTATTTCATGGTCTTTTACCTGGACATTTATTTTTCCACACTTACACTTTAAGGTCATATTGTGATATGAGAACCGTACCCCATATGACTCCACCTTGGATTTTAGATGTAGATGTTATGATTTGCCGTAAAAAAAATTTTCCAGTTGGTAAGTTTCTTGAACCACCTTCTGATAGTTTAGATGCTTGTGCAGAAGCTATACTGGGCCGCAATAAAGTAGATTTTAATATTGTAGCTATAAATAAAATGTATAAAAATTTAGAGGACAATGGAGAGGAACCGGATAGTTTTTTTTTTGAAAATTTTCTAGATTATTGTACTGTAGATGTGGATCTGGTCACTCAATTGAATGGGCACCTTAATACTATTAGAATTACAATGGGTTTATCTCGTATGGGCGACCTTGACCCATACCATTGTCTTGGTGCCAGTTCTACAGCTATTGTGAGACGTTACCTTATAAATTTACTTAATTCAATTTATACGGCTCCTATTGACGAACATCTCATTAATAAAGTAAACTGTTATTCACAATCTCAATGGGAAATAGGTCGTATTCTTCCACAAAATCGATACGCTAGACATTCCATCGAACAAAAGGATCATTTGGATACAGGTAGAAAAAACACTTACAAAGGCGCTGAAGTTCTTGAACCGAAAATTGGAGTACATTTAGCTTCTAATACTCATTCAATATTTGTTTTTGATTTTTGTTCATTATATCCTAGTTTAATTATTGACTATAATTTAAATCGAGGGTTCGTGACTCGAATTTCACGTTGTCAACTCCCAGAAGTTGATGAAAATTTATTTCATATACTTATTATGGATGAAGATCCTTATTTTGCTTATGTTAGTGTTAAAGTCCAAGAAGGAAAACCATACACTCAATCACCATTACGTCAGATATGTGAAAAATTAGTAAATGAACGAGGTATTATGAAAAAATTAGGAATGACCACTCAAGCTAACGCTCTTAAGATTATGGTAAATTCTATTTATGGGGCAATGGCGGCCATTAAACTACTCGCAGATGAACTGGTCCCATGCATGGTTACTGGTTATGGTCGGTATCATCTTAATCGGGCTCAACATTTTTATACTAAAGATGAAAATGGAATTGGAGCGACAGTTTTATATGGCGACACTGATTCATTATTTCTGAAGGTATCTCGTTCAGCAGGAACTGGAGATGAATTGGCTAATCGTTATAATACTAATCTCAGACAAGATATACCTTCTACATGTTATCTCAAACTAGCTTTCGAAAATGCATTTGGTGTTCTAGTGCTAATAAAAAAAAAACATTATATGGCTATACAAGAAAGACAAGTTGGCAATAAATGTAAAATCAGTGGTTATAAAAAACGTATCAACCTTAGTAATCATCGTGACTTAACAAATTTATTGCAACATGTTCTTATGATTTTACGGGACAATGACCCAGCTCACATTTTTAAGAATATTAGAAATGAAGTAACACAATGGTTTAATCAAATAATAAATCAAAATGATGATGAGATCAACCACCAGCGGTTTTTGAGTACCATTAAAATTCGACCTCTTCATATGTATAAATCAACTAGTTGCATTCATTATTGCTTGGGAACTAAAATTGAGCAACTTCATCCAGGTACAATAACAGCAGAAGGTGGTACTCATATTTCATACTATACAATGGTACCATTAGTACCAAGGGCTTTAACTTTACCCAAGAGTGTGTGTCTATGTCCAGCTATTACATATAGACCCCAAATACAAATAATTAATCGTTTAATGGGATTAATTTCTGATATAGGCCAAACTGTTAATGCTCTTATTCAGACTGCTGATTCAGAAAATGCGTCTCAATATAGTATAGAAAACTTAAGCTTGGATTATCAAAAAAATGAAAGATATCAGCTGTATGAAAAACATGTTGCACATGGTTATAGAGTTTGTAATCTGAGTGCCTGTGAGCTTTTGTTAAATATTCCTTGCATTGAAATAACTTCAATATGGCCCTCATTTCATTACGAGTGTTTAGAAAATTCAAAATTTTATATGTCATCTTTGACTAGAAAACATAAATGGTGGTATAGTACTACTACTACTACTACTACTACTACTACTACTAATAATAATAATAATAATAATAATAATAATAATAATAATAATAATAATAATAATAATAGGAATAAGAAAAAAAAATCTGAATGTAATTTTATTTTACGTACAACTTTTCATTATGATAAGACCAAAAGAAAAATGTGGGTGACTCTAGATTCTGATGCTCAATGTCGAAAATTTAGCAATTTAAAAAATATATCACATTTTCTTTCTGGTAATGTAAGCAAACTGACACATTTGGTACCAACGATCTCAATGGTGAATAGTAGCAATATTAATAATACAGACATTTTATTCACATTAAATTCTAACTGTTTCGAAGAGATGTTAGCCTTTTTTATTTTTGTTTATAGTTTGGAGTGTGATATGTATGATATAATTATGGAAAATAAACAAAATAAGATAGATAATGATGATGATCGGTGGTTAATTATATTACCATTTGTCGCCATAAGGCGAGACACATTGGCAGAAAATTCATATTATACATTTTATTAAAAGTTATATATATATATATATATATATATATATATATATATATATATATATATATATATATATATATATATATATATATATATATATTTTTTAAAAGTCAGTCAGTATATAATTAGGATATCAAAAGTTCATAACTCATTATATCATTTTGACTCTTTCATACAATGAATACCTCAGGATATTATGGTCAATATTTACCTTCTCCTACCTATCCACCAGCAGCAACAACACAACTACAGCAACAACAAACAATAATTCAGGCAAAAAATGCAACCTCAATATATCACCAACCAACGACTACAGATGGAATTTATCAATCTCACCCTCCTCCCCCTCAACTTCAAACGGAAGAAAAGTATTATAGCACCCTCAACTTCATCAACGAAGATGAAGAGGTTATGGAAATTATTGCAGAAATGCTGAACAAAGCTTCAAGTTCGAATTATTATATACTACCCAATGAGCCACCCAATCTTCACAAAAAATTGATAACCATCGAAAATTTAAGAGAGTTGAATAAAAACAATATTTTAGAGAAATTAACTAAATTTAAAGAACAATATGAAAAACTCGGTAGTTCTGTATTTGAAGAAAAAATCAAGGCAAATAACCAAAACAACATGAAATATTATAGAATTAATAATGATTATTTAACTAGCTTAACCGTTAAGTTGTTGGAGGTCAAATGTTTTATAGTTTCGGGAGGAACAAAATTTGCCTTAGTACCTAATAAGATTGGAAATATTGAATTCGGTGAAGATATTCAGAAAATATTTGAAGAAAATCTAATCCAACCAATAGCTGAGGCATTAAAAATTGATAAACCTTCCCAGGGTAAAATCTGGAGCGCATCAATGTATATAGATGGTCATAAAGATAAACAATGTTCTTTAAAATGTAATGAAATACTTATACAAAAACAGCCACAATTTCAGAACGAGTGTTTGCGTCAACGTATAAATTTAGGTGTTCAATTTTGTCCTTTTGTGGCCAACTCTAAAGAAGATGAAGTTTACATGGGTTCGCCGCTAGGAAATATTTACATCAAAAATTCTAAAATATATGGGATTGGTCGTAACCGAATCCCTTACTCAAGTGAAACCTTTGTTGAAATTAGAGAATCTCCGTGTCCTGTTAATGCTTTAATTTCATTTGGTTTATCTGAAATTGGAGTTTTTAATAACAAAATAATTCTGTATCTACGTAATTTAGATTCTGTTTTTTATTCAGATGTCCCAGCTAACAATATCCGAAATCAAGCCTCTGATGCAATTAAACAAATTCTTTTAACTAATAATAGCATTAGGAAGAAACTAATGCCCAAATATAAAGATATTATTTCTAAAGTAATAGATGAAGTTCAGGTAGAAGAACCTATATGTAATGGAAGTGTCACAGCTGAAGAACCACCATTCAAACGAATAAAAATTGAGAAAAAAGTTAATGAGGACGATTTTAAAGAGGCAGAGAAGTGTAATTTAGATGTGGAAAATAGTAAAATAGTAGCTCCTTTAGTTGGAGAATTAAATGAAGAGGAGAATTGTATTAATTATGAAAATCAAGAGGAAGCAGCATTAAATTTCCTTAATATGTTCTAATAAGAAATTATACATTAAAAATGATAATGTAAAACTAAAAATTATTAAAAGAAATTAATAGATTTTTGTATTATTCCAATATGCTATATTTTTTTTTTTAACAAAACTAAATTCTATTTTTTTTTTTTTTTTTAGTAAATCACCGTTTGTAAGGAAATTAGCCTAAAAAATTTGCGAAAATCTTCTGAAATTGGTAGGTAAATCACATACTGGGAGCAAACAATGATTTGATATTAAAAGATAGTTGAGTGCTTCCGGCACCAACACCATGGAGAGAGGAGATAAAAAAAGATCCTCCGGCTCCTTTTCTTTACAGTGGCACGCTGCCTCCCGGAGAGAGCGGACGTGTGTGTGTGTCTCTCTCTCACACAGGCTAGTGCTGTTAACGGGGTTTGTGACAGCCTGCTACCCTGGCAGTGTCTTGTGCTCGATTTTCCTAGTGGACCATATAAATATAGTAAATCGCAGCAAATTTATTTCATTTCTTCTGTGAATTTTGATCGATTCACATATCAACCTTTTCCTGACACTAAAAGAAAATGAATGTGCTAATACTCATATTAATAGTTGGATTTACCAAAAGTTGTATGTGGTCCAAAAAGAAAAACACAACTACACCAATTACATCTTCCCACTTAATTGTAACGGATGAAAATGAGAAAACATCAACAGCCCCTCTAACATCATGGGAAAATGTTACAGTGACGGAAACATCTACATTTGTCTCACTAATGATAACTTCAGAAAATGAGAGAGCAGCTTACAACACAACAACAACTAAAAAGAAAAAGATAACTAAACCTCTTATTAGCAACTCAACAACAGCCAAACCAAGACTGGTAGTAATATCAACAGAAAATGATACTGATGAGGAGACAGCATCCACCCCTCAAGAAAGCCCGTCAACTTCAGATGAAGAGATAGGAACTACGCCACCCTTAACAACAACAACAATAACAACCACAACAACCAATGTAACTGATGAGGAGACAGCATCTACCCCTCAAGAAAGCGGGCGAGGTGAAGGTCGGGGACGTCCGCTCTGTCCGGCCAACTGTTCTGAACCGAGCTCGGACAGCATCTACCCCTCAAGAAAGCCAGGCAACAACATCATCAGAAAATGACTACACCTATGATGATGAAACAGAAACCACTCCTCCTTCGACAACAACTATAACCACAACCACAACAAATGAAACCCACGAGGAGACGACAGCATCTACCCCTCAAGAAAGCCAGGCAACAACATCATCAGAAAATGACTACACCTATGATGATGAAACAGAAACCACTCCTCCTTCGACAACAACTATAACCACAACCACAACAAATGAAACCCACGAGGAGACGACAGCATCTACCCCTCAAGAAAGCCAGGCAACAACATCATCAGAAAATGACTACACCTATGATGATGAAACAGAAACCACTCCTCCTTCGACAACAACTATAACCACAACCACAACAAATGAAACCCACGAGGAGACGACAGCATCTACCCCTCAAGAAAGCCAGGCAACAACATCATCAGAAAATGACTACACCTATGATGATGAAACAGAAACCACTCCTCCTTCGACAACAACCTATAACCACAACCACAACAAATGAAACCCACGAGGAGACGACAGCATCTACCCCTCAAGAAAGCCAGGCAACAACATCATCAGAAAATGACTACACCTATGATGATGAAACAGAAACCACTCCTCCTTCGACAACAACCTATAACCACAACCACAACAAATGAAACCCACGAGGAGACGACAGCATCTACCCCTCAAGAAAGCCAGGCAACAACATCATCAGAAAATGACTACACCTATGATGATGAAACAGAAACCACTCCTCCTTCGACAACAACTATAACCACAACCACAACAAATGAAACCCACGAGGAGACGACAGCATCTACCCCTCAAGAAAGCCAGGCAACAACATCATCAGAAAATGACTACACCTATGATGATGAAACAGAAACCACTCCTCCTTCGACAACAACTATAACCACAACCACAACAAATGAACACCCACGAGGAGACGACAGCATCTACCCCTCAAGAAAGCCAGGCAACAACATCATCAGAAAATGACTACACCTATGATGATGAAACAGAAACCACTCCTCCTTCGACAACAACCTATAACCACAACCACAACAAATGAACACCCACGAGGAGACGACAGCATCTACCCCTCAAGAAAGCCAGGCAACAACATCATCAGAAAATGACTACACCTATGATGATGAAACAGAAACCACTCCTCCTTCGACAACAACTATAACCACAACCACAACAAATGACACCCACGAGGAGACGACAGCATCTACCCCTCAAGAAAGCCAGGCAACAACATCATCAGAAAATGACTACACCTATGATGATGAAACAGAAACCACTCCTCCTTCGACAACAACCTATAACCACAACCACAACAAATGAACACCCACGAGGAGACGACAGCATCTACCCCTCAAGAAAGCCAGGCAACAACATCATCAGAAAATTACTACACCTATGATGATGAAACAGAAACCACTCCTCCTTCAACAACAACCATAACCACAACCACAACCAATGACACCCACGAGGAGACGACAGCATCTACCCCTCAAGAAAGCCAGGCAACAACATCATCAGAAAATGACTACACCTATGATGATGAAACAGAAACCACTCCTCCTTCAACAACAACCATAACCACAACAACAACAAATGAAACCCACGAGGAGACGACAGCATCTACCCCTCAAGAAAGACCGGCCATGGCCACAACACCACCACCATGGGAAAATGATACAGCGACGAAAACATATACAGTTGTCTCAACCGAAGAAATAATAATTATTAAGGCAACCACCCCACCAACAACCGAAGAAAGCCAGTCAACTTTAGAAATAACAGAAGAAACTCCCAAAGAAGAAACCACCAACTCAACTATACCAAATGACACACAAGAAACAATCAATATCAATTCGACTGTTCTTATTATTATTATTATAATTCCTATTTTTTTGATAAGTTTAGTACTTTTCATTTGGATTTATAATAACTTCTCATCTTATACATTAAATGAAGATATAGAATTAAACGACTCTAATCAGGTTAAAACGAAATATGATTTAATAAAAACTAAATTTTTCTAATCAATTTCTTGCTCAATAATTTCTGTCTTAATGCATTTATTGAATAATTAAAAGCAAAATAAATATTTGATCATTTATTATTCCATTTTTTTTTGGGGGGCACATACACACACACACACACACACACACACCCCGGTTTGGTATTCTATTTACAGTATTAACATTTAAATTTATCCAATAAGAAGGTTAATTTGTTTTTTAAAGTTTCTAGGCCTATTAGCATAATATTTTCAGGCTTTAATGCACCTGAACTTTCAATATTGAAATAAAATTGTTTTCGTTTATTACAATCTTCCAGAAAATAAGAAGAAGTGTTGTTACAGCAATCAAAATCTATATTAATTGTCGGATTCCATTTGGCGTGGTTTTTGCCAATCCCCTTGATAGCATATGCTTTTAAGCATAATTCTTGTCCATTATTAAGTTTAACCAAAGGAATTGGGATTTCTTTGTGAAAAGATGGTATTATATCAGATGTTGTTATGAGGTATTGTTTGTCATCACGACATTTAACATCCAAAATAAATTCTACTGCACATTTCGTACAAAAGTTAATACATTGACATTTCCATGGAATCTTTAATTTATTAATGAATTCATCTGAAGGTATTGGAATTAGACCTAGACGATGAATAATGAACTCATCACTTAATATAGTTGTATTTTTTTTAATTTGAACCCAATCAATGGCTATAGTAGGAGTCTCAGCTATAAAAATCCGCCGCAATCCATTTACTAGAGCTAAATTTATATTTTCTATTTTAAATTGTATCATGTCAGGTGATAAATCTAAAATTTTAATTGTTATCTGATCTGTATTGATAGCCATGTCTTGAAATAATATTGTTTTGAATAAACCGTTTACTTAATATATAGTATGTAAGGTTACAATATATATTCATTTTAGGAATAAAAAAAAAACTTAAATTATCATGGAATACCGGAAAACCATACCCAGGTCATACATACAATTATCACTCTTTACCCATCATCAGTCATCCATCCCTCACCCATCTGCCCCTGGCACTGGCACTGGTACTGGTTCAAGAGCAAGGGTCACTAATTCTCTTCAACTTTGAGGAAATAATAAGTAAAGTTTATTTATCTTTCTTTCTAATTTTTCGACATTTTAAAATTACTAAGGGACCTTGGGTATCCCCACTACCATCAACATCAACATTATTATCAGAATCTTCATCATCATCATCACCCATATTTCTATGGATATCAGTGTCATTAATTTCACAAGTCTCTCTATTGATCTTAGCATATCTGAAATTATACTTAATATTATTAGTATTCATTTTTTGGGAAGATGCATTATCATAGTCTAATGCACTGTACAAAATATATTTCTGTAAACCTACTACTGCCTGTTGATGTGTAGCAGCAGTTAGTGAATCAAACACAGTAAGTAATTTGAAGTGTAATTTAGTGGCATCTCTAGAATTGATCTCTTTGATATCATGATCACAAATTACAGTGTCCGTCAATTTTCTAACAAATTTGTAAAATAATTCACTACTATACATGTTTGCTTTTTCAATAAAATTTACCATGTATAAGCTATTATTATCTATATACTTTTTATTGTTAAATTGAATATGTTTTCTTAACTTACCAATTTCATTAATAAGATATTTATAAATTAACTTTTGATCCTTCCGGTCTTGTTTTACCATTAAAAATGTCCATAAATTTGTTAACATTCTAATATATAATATTATGTATTTATATTCTAACGAAAAACCTTCATTTTTAGGTATTTGTTCAATGTATTTAGACAAATATTGTTTTAAAGTTTTCATGTCAAAGAAACGAGTATTAAATTTCAGTTTGAATCCTGGAAAGCCCAATCCAGCGATTTGATATATTTTTCTAACTATAAAGTTATTTTTATTGGATTCCGATTGAGGGAAAATATAAGTACCATTGTTTTGAATACCCCTTGGACGAGAAGAAGAATTGAGATTTCTATGAGAGGGGGCATTTATTCCACCCTTCTGGAGTAGACCATAAGAAGATTTATTTCCATTAGATGGACCAGGATCACTGATCTCGTCTACTTCATCTTCAATATTATCTTGTATGACATTTCTATGAATTTCATCATCTTCTGTTGGACTGTTTCTATCTTCTCTTACTTTGGCTCTTTTGAATCTCCTAATTAATCCATAATTAATTCCCCCTTTTTTTACTGATCCTAATCCCTCTCCTGTAAATATATTAAGTGAAATATAGTAATGAATTAACAATCTTAGTGGTATTTCTTGTTTTACTGTTAACAGTGGGAAAAACTTTTTATTAAAATTTCCAGTTGAATATGTTTTTGAAATTCTTATTTGGAAATATTTTTCTTTTCCATTACGATTTTGGAAATTAAAAACAATTAATTGACTCCTAGTTGAACTGGACATTTATTTTATACTATTTATTTTTATATATTTTATAAAAAAAAATTATTTTTTAATAATTTTACATACACTTTCTAAATTTAATAAAGTCGAATCATCCAAATTAAAAAAAATTAAATCTTCTGTTTTTATTTGTTTTTTAAAATCATTGAAAAGGTTTTCTAATTTGTTATGTTTGTTATTATTGTTTTCTCCATTTTTTGGAGATTCTATTTCAATTTGTGGTTTAGGGGACGATTTATTATTTCCAGGTGAAGAAAACATTATATGTTTTTCAGTATATTTTCATTTCACACACACATATAAATATAGAGTATATATCCTGTTTTTTTTTTTTTAATACCTGTTTAATTTAATTTTGAGTTAATCTAGCAAGATTTCTATCATTTATTTCACAATTTTGTTCACAAATTCCCTCTATGATACTAATAGTTGGTTCATTAATTGGTAAATGGGATTGTGGAATATTTGCCAAACGATTGCTGTTTATTGGTAGCCATGATACCTGGTATACGTTTTCAAAAAAAAGATGAGCATCTGCCAATGAAATATTTTTAAGGGCCTTGGGGAAACTACGCAAAAGAACTGATAGACGATGTAGGGTAATGAACCCACTATATGGTTTCTCTACCAGATGGCACTCTTCCATTATTTGGGCTACAATTCCACGTTCTGGTGAATATAACTCAGTTGCCTCCATAATGTTAATTGGGAGTGTGAGAAAGTTAACAGTCTGGTTCATTGATACAAACCAGGGTGAATTGAGTTTATCATGACAGTTAGCATGAATAAAGAGTGCCATCATTCCTTCAGTCAGACGCTTTTTCTTTCGATCATCAGTCATGAGATGAAATTGGGGAAAAATTGAATATTGAAATGACGTAGGCACTTCAGAATCAAACCGCGCACGGAATGAAATGAAACGAAGTCGTTGCATCAAGGCTGAGTCATATTCGCTGAAAGTTGGGCAATTGTTGCCAAACAAAAAAATAGGTGTTGCTAAATTATATGTATCCCCATCCATATAGTTTTGACGAATCCACATTGGGGCATGACCGCTCAATTGCTTTAAAAACAGAGAATTAAGGGTTTTAGTCGTACTCAGTTCATCCATGTACCACATTCTAACCATTTTTCCACCTCTTCCTAAATCATGGGTCCGTTCTTGGAGACCCTTATGAGCTGTATGTACTGAGAGAATACCTGTCAAATCACCAAGAGTTAGAGTAAGAGTATTTAATAAAGCAGTTTTTCCTGAATTTGAATCTCCAATACCCAAAGTTATCTTCTTGTCATTTTGTCGATGGCATGCTTTTACTATTAGTGAAAAAAAATAAATCATAGTAGTTGCATCATAGCAAAAGATCTGTGCTAGTGTTAACAAAATATCAACTAATTGACAATTACAATTAGGTTTCACTGGTTCACCAACATCATCTTTTCGTATAAACCGTCCATTTACCTTTAGATTTTCTTTTAAAATAGCATCTAGATGGTAAATACTTTCTTTGATTGGAATTTTACGATTTTTTATTCCATGACGGCATTCTTCAATGAGTCTATTAAGAAGATCTTGATATTTATTTTCTATATTAATATTTTCTGAAACTCGGTTTAGTGATTCTAAAGAAGTAACCATTTGTTTTAGCACATAATATTTGACAAGTTGAGCTAATCTATTCATACCATCATTCCAAAATCGATCTATAAAGTTTATATGATATTGTTCACGACTAAGTAAGAGAATTTTATGTTTCTCTTCAACTGTCAACTTCTTATAATATTTCTTTTTTTCGCTTTCGTAATGTAGAATATCTTTTAATATTGGATTACATTGCTGCATAAAAAAGGTACATTTTGGTATGTGATCTAATAGTTTCAATACTTCACTCCAATCATAAATAGTTGGTCTTGTATCAGAATTTGTATTATTTGATGATTTGTACAGGGGAAGTGGTAGGATATAAAAAATTTGGTTCATCTCACTACTGCTACTGCCGCTGATGATATAACATTGAGAAGAAGCAATAAAATATCGAGGTATATCCAAGATTTTCATGTTGGCATAAAAACTCTTTATAGAATTTAGAAGACTATTCTGAATAAGACTTCGTTTCTTGTAATTATTATTATTATTATTATTATTATTATTATTATTATTATTATTTGTAGAATCAGTAGTTTTTTTTTTGACTCTACCTTTGGCTGAAGGAGAAGGAAGGTTTGAGTTTGAATTCGATGAAGAAATTGATGAGGTTATTGATGGAGAAGGTGATAACGGAGGAGGAGGTGGTAATAAGTTGCTGTTGGATTGTAGTGGTGTTGGTGGTAAGGTAAGTGAAAGAAACATTTCATTTTCCAGTAATTGTGGTGGTTGTTGTTGTTGTTGTAGTATGCTATCAATTAAAATAATTTGACGTGCAATGTAAGCTAGGTCTGGTGCTAGTAAAGAAGAATTTATGTGATTATTAGCTACAGACCACTTCTTAGTAGTATTATCCCAAACATTAATCTGGCGCGAATTCTTATCACATATAATAGGTTTATATATAGCTAAAAAATTGTTATATTCCGTTATACCAAAATTCTGTAGGAAAGAAAAAGCTATTATAATCCGAGGAATTTTAGTAGGACGTGAATTACTATTAGCTGATGGTACTACCCGATAAGTGTCACTGTCAAACTCTTCCACATTTATATTCATGACAAAATCCAATCTTTGAGAATCAATTTTTTCTACTAGATCAAAAGCTTCTTTCATTGATACCACATCACTAACAATTAGAAGATTTAGAAGACACAAAATTATCCAATCTTCTAATTCTTCTTTTACTTGCTGGTGTTCCTGATATCGGTTAAGAAGATAGATGATTTCATAAAGTGGTCCAGTATCTAAGTGATTAAAATTTAAATCTCTAATTATTTTGGCTATAAAATAATTGTAGTCAGGAAATGTCATTCCCAGGGACTTTTGACGGATCTTTTTAACATATAACAATGCTAAAAGATACAAGACAGTGTGAAGATGTTGTTTACTCTGCAAACATAAACGGGTTATATGTTCAATGGTAAATGGCTGAATTCGTTTCAAGAAAGAATTGGTATCTCGACTGATATTGCTACTGGCAACTGTTCCGCGAATAGATGTTTGCCTTAAAGGTTGAACTGTAAACACTTTTTCAATACGATTTGCTGTCATTTGTATTTTATCGTAGTCAAAGTTTGCCTCAGCGTCATTGTCATTTGTAAGAAGAATCAGGTAATGCGGAATTTCGTTAATATGTATAAAACTATTTGGATATTTTTCAAGTATAATTAAGAGTTGGTTATTCTCTTCTTCTTGTTCCTCTTGAAAATGAAGAGATTTATATATAGAAAGTTTATATTCCTTACTAAGTGTAACAAAAAATAAACCCACTATAATTTTATTGATAATATTGTTAACATTGGAAAACATGAAAAAATCTTCTTCTGTTATATCTGGTATTTTTTCTTCATCTCTCTCCCTAGAATTATCATAATTTTCATATATAGTAACATAATTTTCGGCGTCATCAATATTTTCTTTGTTTTGCATAAATGTTTGAACATTTTTCTGAAAAACATCCAGAGCATATGTATCATCATCCAATCCGATAATAGTTGGGAATCCTCTAATGGATGAAGGTTCATGATATTTACAGATATTAAATAAGTCAAAAACTTCACCCATACTTGATAAAATATATGAGGGTGGTGAGTTTGACATATCGTAAATATTATTTTTGTGGAAAACAGCATATGGTAAATAGGTGCAGTCCATTTCGTTTAAAGGTGTTTGCAGTTGAATTTTTTGAGAGCCAAAAATACTATAATTGGTAGTAATATCTACGAGGGTAGGTAAGAGTTCTTTACATGAATTGGACATTAGGGCAAAATCATAATAGGAAAGAGTTAGGTGGGGTATTTCAAGATGAAATCCTTGAGTAAACGTTTGTGATTTACCTAAAATATAAATTGGTAGCCAGTCTAGACCTAAATAATAAACAATATGAGAAACAAGTTCATATATGACATAATTTGTATTATAATAGATCTGTCCATTAACAATGGATGTTGTTAATTGTAAGGATGACCCTGATTGTTTAAGTGTTAGATATTCTAGGTACTCAGCTGTCGATAAACGAAATGATTCAAGAGTACACATTTTTTTTAAATCAACATCCAAGATAAAATGTATATAATCTAAACTAGGTAGACGTATGACATGGGAACCACTTATAGTGTTTGTCTCCCAAAATCTACGATATAAATGATGAACTGTTCCATTTGTTAATAAAATCAAATCAATTTCTCTTTTCCCACACATATCTGTTAGTGATCCAAAACCATATAAACTCGTCTTATTTTTTCTTGATGAAGTACAACTTATAGTTTGAAGATCACGAGTTATTTTATTAAAAGTCCCAGTATTGGGATTGATATGTGAGTCTTGATAAGTTCGTTTTAACGGATCATAATTTTGAATAAGTGGATTAGTATAATATCGATCATTCATTTTAAAGAGCAACATAGTGAAATTGTAGTATACTTATAGATGGGAAAATCTTTTTTTTTTTTTTTTATTTAAAATAATATACATCTGTCTTTAGCTAATAGGGAAGCTTTTGTGAGACGTTGGTCGAAAGGAATTTTGGTATTGACATTGCTCACCGATATAGTGTCCATTATCCATACAAGCACATATGGTGGTTATTAAATTAGTTTCCCCAACATAATTAATAGGAAATCCTCCATTTAAACATTTATGATCAGTGTCATAATTACAAACACTATTAATGCAAGTAACTCCTAAAGAAGAAGAGCAAAATGTTTGACAGTCTTCATTTTTCTGGCATGCTATATTGTTAATAGTACAATCCATCTTTCTTGTAATCTTTTCATATGGAGGGTGTGACATTAATATTAAATTCGAGTCTATCTTTGGATTATTACTCATATTTTTCTTATAAATGTAATTTAATATTATTGAAGAAAGAATTAAACATATGAATATAATATAAAGTTTCATTATTTTTTTCTGACCACAGATAACAGATAAAAATACATTTGCCAATTGAACAAGACACTTTCAATTACTAATTTGAGTATGTTAAGAGGTGGGCGTTGTTTTTTTGTATTTAGTTTTCGATCATGGATAATAGCCCATTCTAAATTCCCAATGATAGATGTTGGAAATGGCATTAATGTTGACAATATATAATTGACTAAAAGACGTGTCAAACGACCATTTCCATCTGAAAAAGGATGGAGAGTAAGCATTTCTAGGATAAACCATGAAATTAATTTAAAAATCCATTCAAATTCTTCCTCTGGCCCTAAAAATGTGAATATTTTTTGGGTCAATGTAGAATTGTAATTGTCCAAAATAGCCAAAATACGATTTTCTCCATCCTGAATTGAATGGATATGTGGATATACATACAAACCCTTGACACTTGTGTTATTACTAATCTTTGTACAGCGTATATTGGTACTTACATAACCACATTTTTCTGGTGATAACAATCCTCTCATTAATATTTTGTGTAAATTTAAAACACAAGTTTCAAGATCAATTAAACCTAATAAAGTGTACATATCCTTATCTCCTACTATCTCTTCCTTAATCTTTTTATGACCTCTAATGAAATTTAAATATTCTATTGCTCTTAGTAAGTTTCTAACCTCTCTAACTTTCCAATTAGTGATTAGAGTTTTCTTCTGGTTGTGTGGCCAAATCCCAATATTTTCATGTTTCATTAAATTAGTTAAAAAACCATATTCCATGGTTTTTACAACTAACCCTTGAACTTTTTTATTATTATCTAGACCTAAATATATTTGTTTAAATTTATTAATTTCAGATACTTTATTTTTTAAGTTTAGG
Source organism: Procambarus clarkii (assembly GCF_040958095.1). Lineage (NCBI taxonomy): Eukaryota > Metazoa > Arthropoda > Malacostraca > Decapoda > Cambaridae > Procambarus > Procambarus clarkii. The sequence goes on from NC_091220.1 coordinate 24,314,372, forward strand.
CTTAATTCATATGAAAAAAACATCGTTTATATATTTAAAAAAAAAAGTTAAACAAGCATAATATACTATTATTTTATCTTTATGTTAAACGAATAAAATAAAAAGTGACACTTTTTTCTTTGTTTTAGGGTTCGGATTTACTCTGTGAGCACACTGCACAACCTAAAAACTACAAGATGTCTCAATGCCAGTTGTATACACATGCATGATTCTCCAGCCTGTGGGATTCTTCTGCTTTATTGTTTTCAATGGCTCCAATTAAGAACAACGTGAATCGTCGAGATCCACTCCCCAGTGTGCCACCAACCACCTTTACATCAGAAGAACAACTCTATGATGGTCTCCCTAAATATTTTATATTAAAGGGGACTCATCTGTACTCTAGTATAAGAACACTGACTTATGTTCAAGAATACCATAAGAGAATAAAAAAAATTATCTCCCTATCCTATCCAGAATTGGAAGATAAACAAAAATATAAAATATGGATAATTAATGATCAGTTGGAAAAATTATCCACATTTTCTTACGTGGATAATAACAATGGTTGGTACATTTGCATAAAATGTAATGGCATATTTATATCATTCCAGAAAATAATAGATCATGAGTGTAAGAGAGCACCATTTATAGTATATACAACTACATTAGATAAAATTAATGAAATATTATATATAATAAAGGCAATGAAAAAAAAGGATAAGCATGATGATGATGATGATGATGATGATATCGATGATGATGATAAATCTTTTGAAGAGTCAGCCTTTTTATTTAAAACCAAGTATGAAAATTTAAAGACTCAAATATCAAGAAATAAACAAACTTTCATACATGAAGGGTTTAGATTGAAGAATGAAATCATTCCAATTATGGAATGTAACTGCTGTGAAGTAAAATTCCCACTTCAAAAGTATAGAAATAATATACTGAAGATAATCGACTTACATAAGAATGAAGTGAAACCCAAATGTTCTGCAAAGAATATGAATTTGACAGAATCTTTTAAAATAATACTGGAAAGTTTACATTACATAATTAAGAACCAATTTCAGTATAAGAATTGTGATATAGATAAGAATAGATTATCTAGAATTATCCTACAAAAAATAATTTCATCTGGTTTTATACATCAAGATAAACGGGAAGTTTTAGAAGACTACTTTTTAGGTATACAAATCAGGAATTTATTCAAAAACGAAGGAAATGGAAATATTCTTCCCTCAGTCACTAAAACTATAACTAACATTACTGAATCAGCAACTACATCATTATTATTACATGATGATAAGGATAATGAAGATGATAGAAAAAGAAGAAACAGCAGAAGTAGAAGTGGCAACAGAAAAGACATCAGCATCATAAGAGGCAGCAGCAGCAGCAGAAGAATCAGCATCAGAAGAGACAGCAGCAGCATAAGAATAGGCAGCAGCAGCATAAGAAGAAGCAGCAGCAGCAGCAGCAGCAGTAGAGGCAGCAGTAGAGGCAGCAGTAACAGTAACAGTAACAGTAGTAGTGATGGTGGTGGCAGTGGTAGTAGTAGTAGTAGTAGTAGTAGTAGTAGTAGTAGTGTGGTGGTGGTGGCAGTGGTAGTAGTAGTAGTAGTAGTAGTAATAGTAATAATAATGATGATGATGATGGTGATAGTGATAACAGTAAAGAAGATAATAATGAGCATGATACAGGCAATAAGGAAGAATTAGGGTCATTGACAAACAAAGATTTAGATAAATCTGCTACTTCTACTACTACTACTACTACTACTACTACCACTACTACTACTACCACCACCACTAGTGCCACCACCACTACTAGTGCCACCACCACCACCACCACTACCCTGACCACCATCGTTGCCACTGCTGTTGCTGTTGCTGCTCCTGCTGCTTTGGAATCTGATGATGAAGAATCAGTTTTTGAAAATAAGGTGAAGAAAAATATAACAACATTTAAAAGAATTGCAAACAAAACTCAGGAAAATGGAGTTCATCATGTTCAACAACAACAGCAACAACAACAGCAACAACAACAACAACAGCAACAACAACAACAACAACAACAGCAACAACAACAGCAACAACAACAACAACAACAGCAACAACAACAGCAACAACAACAACAACAGCAACAACAACAACAGCAACAACATAGAGAAGAAGATTTTTTGGATCAAATTCCTGATTTCATTGATGCCCTCTTTCCCTCAGAAACTAACACCACAAGAGGAGGAGAAAAAAATAACAACATTTATTTGCCATCTACTTCAAGCTCAAATTATCAACTAATATCAGAAACCACCAATTTACCAGCAGCCAATTTGAAGTGTAATTATCATCAACCTAACATACAAATTGAAGAAGAAAAAGAAACAGATCTGAATTATATAATTGATAAATATTGTAGTAAAGCAGGTGAATCAATTAATAATGATTATCAACAACTAATGGTGTCGTTTCCTGAAAATACAATATTAAGTTCAGGTTTGAATGAAGATGCATATGTTAATCAACAACAACAACAACAACAAGATCAACAGTTTTCAAATACCTATTACAATGCACCTCCAAATTTATATCATGAACATTCATTGACATTCCTTAATCCAACAGTGTCACCATCTACCTCAGGAGCAGGAAATACATTACCCACTTTGGGTTTATCTCTAAATACAATTTCAAGTTCAGATTGGAATGAAGATGTATATGTTAATCAACCACAACAACAACCACAACAACAACAATTATTAGTATCTAAAGATCAACAGCTTTCAAATACAAATACAAGCTACAATGTACCTCAGATACATGCTGATGGAAATTTAAAGCATGTACATTCATTGCCACCAACAGTGTCACCATCTATCTCAGGAGCAGGATCCACATCTGGAAATTCATCATCCACTTTGGGTTTATTATCTCTTTCAAACCAAGATGAGAAAATAACAAGGGAAGTGAGTTTATTATCTCTTTCAAACCAAGATGAGAAAATAACAAGGAAGCGGAAAAAGGAAGAAAGGAAAAAGAAAAAGAGGGAAGAAAAGAAAAAAAAGAAGGAAGAAAAGAAGAAGAAGAAGGAAGAGAAAAAGAAAAAGGAGGAAGAACTTTCTGCAAAGCGAATAAAATATTTGGTTATACAAACTATAAAACAATCATTCCCAATATTATCTGAAGAACCTCAAACCCCATTGACTTTGCCCTCATCATCATCATCATCATCATCATCATTATCATCATCATCATCATCATCATCATCATCATCATCATCATCATCATCCAAAAAAAGAAAAAAAAAGAAAAATAGTTGTTAACATTTAGTTGGTTTTGATTGTTAAGGTTTTAAAATTTTCTTCATTGTCAGTAATAAATAAAAGAAAAATTTGAATTAGTTAAACCATGTACTGTATATATTTTTTAGTACAAATTAACAAATTTATAGATCTACTAAAGAATTGGAATCTGCTATGAAATATTTTTACCATATGCAGCAAAAATAGAGCTGTATAGTCCTTCGAATGTAGAAGCTGGGTGTAGTGGAGTTTCGAGAATATAATAAGTTTTTTTGTTACAAAAGAATAAAATGAAACCTTTTTTCGAGGAACATTTTACTTTCATCCTAGACTGAGAGAGTGTGCTAGCCAAAGCTCCTCCGTTTTAAAGCTATTTATTATACATTATGGATGTTTTAATAATTGAACTAGTTGAAGCTCTGAGGACAGAATTAAATTACCTACGGGACGAAGTACAGCAGTTGAAAGAGCATCAGGCGAAAAGAAATGAGGAGACCAGCTTTAAAAAAAACACTTGGAAAGTTGTTAAGGATAGAGGTCTTAAGAAAACTTTGGTAATAAATTATCTATCAGCTCACCCACAAGATGAAATTCATTCAGATTACAGTGCTTAAAGTAACAGTTACCTAATTTTTAATTAAAGCTCTTCTAACTTTTGATATATATTGATGAAAATATCCTTGAAAAAACAACTATTCTAATAAAATTTTAATCATCACAAACACTTTATGACCTCTTGTTCTTTTAAGCTTTGTATAACAGCAATTATAAAAACTTAGCCCAGACTTGTCACTGGCTGTGCTTGTTCTGCCTGACTTGTCATTGGGTGTGCTTGTTCTGCCTGACTGACTTGTCACTGGCTGCGCTTGTTCTGCCTGACTTACTTGTCACTGGCTGTACTTGTTCTGCCTGACTGACTTGTCACTGGCTGTGCTTGTTCTTCCTGACTTACTTGTCACTGGCTGTACTTGTTCTGCCTGACTGACTTGTCACTGGCTGTGCTTGTTCTTCCTGACTTACTTGTCACTGGCTGTACTTGTTCTGCCTGACTGTGACTTGTCACTGGCTTTATTTACTTAAATCATTATTACCATTGAGATGTTGAGGGTAATTATAACTGTATATAATTAAAGTCAGAATCATCCTTTATTAACTTATTTACCTTAAATTAAACCTCACATTAGTACAAGCCAGGAATTTTTTGGGGGTGCCTAATTTAAAAAATCAAAACTATTAATAATGTCATCAATTCTCATTATATATTTCTACACAATAATAACTCCAATAATCATATGTCTATTCTCATATAAAAATGAACAGTAGACCTAATAAAAATGGGCACACTAGATGTTTGTACATGAATGTATTTTTCATTTAAAACACTTTTAATAACCATAGGAAAGTTGGAACCAAACATTATCACTAGTCGTCCTTTGAAATTTTTAAGTATACTAACGATAGTCATATAAAAATTCCCAATTGGTTCATTGATTATAAGTATATTGGCATTTGAATATTCTTTATTAATACAAGTTTCTTTAACTATATGCCTAATATACCCGTTTGGTAACCATTTAACTGCAGTTATATACTCTAATCTTTCTGTGTTTTCTGTTGGAATAATGCTCACACCTCGATTCAGCAAAAAACTCTCAACCCATCCACCACGAGCATAAATAGACACCACAGTGTCCTTTGGGTTTATAAAACTCATTATTTCATCAAGTTCCTTCTTGGTAAGTATATGCTTTCCAAAAATAAAAATGTGCTCTTGCCAATAACAATCGTTAGCATAATTACATATATTTTGAAGATGTTCTAATCTTATTTTTGATGCACAATTTAAGACAGTAGATTTCGGCTGGAAATAAGCAATCTCACCTTGCCAAGATAATCGTTCATCTTCAGAAAAGAAAGATGAACGTGGATAACCATCTATTGGTAGTTCAGGGTGGAATTGAGGTGAAAATTTATTATTTATATGATGTCCCCAGAATGGAACATGTGCAACTGAAAGATCTTGCAACAGAATGTGATCTAAATCAACTTCAATATTTACTAACTTAGGTAGAGAGGATTTCTTTTTCTTTGGGTGTATCATTAACATTATTAAATGTAAAAATGCACCATGAAATAAATCTGTTTGGTTGCCTTCAGGAAATTCTTTGATTATTATGATATATGTACTGTAAAATAGAATAATTAAATAAAATAAAGTTAATATAACCTGATAACAGTTCATATAAAAAAAAAGGAGTAACATTAATCCCATACTTAAAACCATATAATAACCATGTACTCCATAGATTAATTTCCACATAAAATAAGTAAGCATTAAACATGCTACTAGAAATAAGACATTTGTGTCATCTATAGTACATATACCAATTCCTAAGCAGAAATATATAACCATATATTGAACTTGCTTCCTGCAAACTTCTCTGTTTCTTTCACATATTAGGCAAAAAAGAAGTGCAACAAAATTCACTTCTCTAAGCCCTGAATAATACCAAAAAAGACCACAAAGAACTGTCCACAGGTTAAATATGTGTGTACTATAAACATCATCTAAATACAGTTGAATTTCATATGAAAGTGGTTGCCAAATGAAATCTTCTAACAGCAACATCATGATGATAATGATGATGATGATGGAAGCCAATCAATAAGTCTATTCTTACTTAAACATCCTGTAGACAAAAGAAAAAAATATGATTTAGATTATTTCCACACCATACAACACATACATACATAAATCAGCGATGTTTCTTATATTTATAGACTTCCCCATCTTTATATATATGAAGATCAATAGTTCGAAGAATATCCCCTAAACATTCTAAATTGTTTTCAGATTTTGTTTTAGGAAGGCAGTTTAATCTTTTAAGATTTTGTTTTGGGAGAGAACAGAGAAGAATAGTCTCTAACCAATTTACACATTTAAATTTTTTCATAAGTAAATTATACAAATTATATATAACAATTCTTGTTACTTCATTGACATATTTTACAGTAGGTGATCGATTATATACATTACTTAAATTATCTTTTAGGTCATATATATCGGTATGGGACAGAAGAATGGGTTTAATACATCTTTCATTCAATATAGGTTTTCTAATTAGAGAATAAGGTATTTTTCCTTGTATAATCCAAATAGATTCCATAAGAGCCCATCCTTGATATCGTAACGTATTTTCTAAGAGAATAATGTATAATTTGATAATATGAATTCTTTTTAGGAGTTTGTATAAATAATAACTAAATTGTCTTCGAATAAAATCAAGAATAAATTCACATCGGTAATGATCCCATTTTCCATTTATTATTAAAAACCCAATATTTTGACATATATCTATATATGTGTCAAACATAACTGATATAATATTATTAAATTCACTATCTAACATATCAAACATTGGCAAATAAATATGCTTTATATTATAATTATAAAGATTAATTGAATAATTTAATATATCAATAAAATATTTACCAACTAAAATTTTAACTTGTGAATCAGTAATAACATCTCCCATTATTTTTTTATTTAATAAAAAATCAAATGGTATGGTAAATAAATTTGTTTTTGGTATACGACTACACTCAGGAACAGTACTTACTGTGATTACAGGAACAGATGAACTGGTCTATAAACCCTCATAATTTGCCTGTTTATATACCTTCCATCCCAGGTATACAATAATTACTATCTCTATTATAATCTCATTTGTGTTATTATTATCTTTCCATAAAATATAGTGAGACTAAGACGTGGAGGTAGGGGAAGGGGGATGGGGGTGCATCCAAGAATCTCTCTATCAAGTCGATAATATGGCCAGATTCTCTACGTCCTTATTTTTGCAAGCGTCCATGAACACATCATCTTCTTCATCAGTGAAGTGTCGCTACTGCCATCCTTGACCCCGACTCAGAACTTAATTTAACCCCCCATAAATATAAAAATTGGTGTTCTATGATAATGTATAAATACTATAAACCTCATTGAGATGGTAACTAAAATACAAAGTTAGTTGGTATAGTTTGACAACCTGTTGTAACATATCTATATTTATAATATAATAATTAATATATGGTCAGTTTAAATGTACATTTTTTTATATAAAATAGGATGAAATAAAATATTAATATACAGTTATTCCTCATCATTGATATTTGCACATTGAGCACATATTAAATCAAAACTATTAAAACGTGTAAATCTTACCGCTACCATATCACACCAATTGATTTTTTGTTTTAGAGCAAAATATTCATCCTTTAGAGATTTAGAACAATGAAGACAGTAGTGGCGTTCACTTATATTAATTTCATTAAATGTCGCCAATTGTTGTCCAAGAATTGTATTAATATCTTTTTCAAATGAATTATTCAATTCAATTTCCAATACATCAAATTTTAAATTGTTAGTGATTGTTGCAATCATATGATGTTCACAAATTACATCTTTTCCTTTAAATAATCGAACTAATGAAAATGTTGGCATAGTTTGAAATGTTATTAACATATCTGTATAAATGATATAATAATTATAACTTGGATGATATTCACCATTAAAGGTGCATTTTGTTTTTAACCAAAATATAAAATCTGGTGTTCTATGATAAGATAATGCATAGGCACTATAAATCTCACTGTAAGTTAACGGAGGTGGTAACCAACAATTGCATTCACCATCATATTCATGTCGGTCATATAAATTATATATAGAGAGAACATCATCTAGAAATCTTTGAAAACTCCCATCTATTGTAATAACACAAAATTTTTCCATATAAGAATTACAATAATGGTCATAACAGTACATATATATACTTGAAATAGATGAACAAATAACTAAAACATTGTCTTCACAACTCCTTTCTTGCACCTGACACATTTCAGTACTTACAGGAATTATAAAGTTACGTAGTCCCAAAATACAATACATAATCCAACATAAATCCTGATTCCTCTTACTTACCATTAGTAGATATACATTAATATTTAAATTATAGCAGGGTTTATTTTGTTCAGATAAAATGTTTCTAAATTTGATTACTGAAATTTCTTTCAATTTTTGTCTCCAGTCTTCCTCCCTATTAATATCAGAAGAATCTGGCATAAGCACCAATACATCAAAAGAAAAAGAAAAAGAATTAAACATAGAAAATGAACAAATAGCATTTTGCGGTAACTGTTGTACAAGTGGTGATTGTGGCTGCGATTCGATAATTAAAAATTGCAAAGATGAATGCCGCTTTACTATCTTCAAAACTATACTGACTATATCCACTCCAGGAACATAATCGACACGTGTAATTTCACCTTTACTTGGAACATGATTGATTAGAAGGGCCTGTTCACAATAATATGTTTGTTCTGACGATTGAAGAATTATATTTTCTGTCAGATAGAGTGCAGAATGTACCTTATAATGATTAATATTAGATTGCTGTAAGTTTTGAAAAGAAAAAAGAAAAATAACTGTATATCCATAAAAAATATCCAGAACAGTTGATGTGGGATACATTCGAAGACAAATATTTAACAATTGTAAAATTTCATCTGTATCCCGAGAGAACATTGTCATAGCTGTCACTAAAGACCACACATTGTTTTTGTTTATCATACCTTTTAAAGGATGATTAACACTCGTCATTGTTTTTAATGTTGATGTAAACATAGGATGATCATTCAATAACTCAAATAGTTCAGAGTCTTTTTTTTCTTGACCCATTTTCGACCAGTTATTCATTTTAGTCTCGATCATCTTTAGAAGGCCTCTCATACAGTATCTTCCATCGGTTATGTTGTATTTGATGTAACATAATTGTTCCACAATATAGGATGCATTGTAAAGAGACAAATTACCATCTTCATTGCTATGTAGAAGTGGACTAGGGAAAAGAGTATATGAATCCCATATTAATCGATGATAAAGAGTGCGGAATGGCATGTATGACGAGTCAAGAATAACATGGCTCCAAATTTTACAAACTCTGGAACAAATAATTAAAAGATGACGATATGGAACAAGTGCAAATATGTTTTCTAATAACACCTGTGGTAGGGACGGCATTTTGGGGATTAGAGTTTGCATCAACACCTGTTGTATTACAGTGTTCAGTAAGCAAAACAGTAAGTAATTTAAGTATGGTAGTAGTAGTAGTAGTAGTTTTTTTTTTTTTAATCAGGGATTCAAATCTCTTTTTTTTCAACTATCCATCAGGGTGTTTGTGACTGCTGTCACATCTGCACACGTTCAATGTTGAATATACTATCCAATATCATTGGATACTAACCAGAAAACTAATCAATATCGACATAGTATAGAGTATATAGTATAGTGCTGGATACTGGAAAACAATCCAACATTGAATGACTCATTCAACATTGAATTACTCATTCAATATTGAATGGTATTCCAATATTTAATATAATATCCAATATCACTTAATACTGGAAAACTACTCAACAGGATAAAAACAATAACATATTTGACTTTGGTTGCATAATTACTTTATTTTTTAAAAATATCTGAATTAAAAATCATATAATTAAAAAAAGATAAAATTAAGAATGAATAATCTACTGTCAACAATTATTATGTTAATAATATTAATTATTTTCCTAACAGTTATAGTAGTCATTAATTCACGGAAAAAATCTAAAAATACTAAAAAATTATATAAAAAGGATAACAATTACAATTCCATCAGCCATGACACAACACCAAAGTCCATTGAGCTAATAAAAGATGTAGGAGGAGGAGTGGGAGGGGAATTACACAACGTAGGAGTAGTGGGAGGGGAATTATACAACGCAGGAGAAGGAGTAGAGTTACATGATGCAGGGGAAGGAGGAGCAGAAGAATTACAAGACGATGGAGAGGGAGGAGGAGGAGGAGGAGGAAGAGGAAGAGAATTACAAGACACTGGAGAAGGAGGAGTAGGAGGAGAATTACATGATGCCGGAGAAGGAGGAGGAGGAGGAGGAGGAAGAGGAAGAGAATTACAAGACACTGGAGAAGGAGGAGTAGGAGGAGAATTACATGATGCCGGAGAAGGAGGAGGAGGAGGAGGAGGAAGAGGAAGAGAATTACAAGACACTGGAGAAGGAAGAGGAGGAGGAGGAGGAGGAGGAGGAGGAGGAAGAGGAGGAGGAGGAGGAGGAGTAGGTAGAATTACAAGATGTCGGAGAAGGAGGAGGAGGAGAAGAAGGCGGAGTAGAATTACAAACAAGTGAAAATGAGTCCTCTGGCGTTCCTCACGTCATCAGTCAAATGGAATCCGTCGAACAACCTCATGAATTACTTCAAGAATTATTACAATCCTCCACAGATTCGTCTAAACTTCGAAAATCCCAAATGAAATTCAAACTTATAGAATCATTATTCTCGCCATTTATCGAAGACATAAAAACTTATAAAGGTCTCTTTATTGTTCCCAAACCACCAATTTCGTATAATCCTAAAACTATTACTGAAACTGATAAGACACTAATTCAACCCTTTAATAAATTCCTTAGTTATTATGATGAAATCCACAACTTTACCAATGGTTATTCTGCATATTACATAAATAAACTATATACAAATTCTAATATTGATAGGGGATATTATACAAAAAATCCAATTATATTAATATTTCCATGGAATTTCCATAATTTCACACCTGATATTTATACAGATCGACGTGAAATAAAAGACGTCAAATTAAAGAACAATTTAGAGGCATCACGTAAAAAATGTCGAAAGGAAGGAAAACGATTTTACATGAACAAATTGTTGATATCATGTACCCATGCTGCAAGTCAAGATATATTTAATTGTGGATTTTATTCGGACAGTTTCCCAATGAAAGAAAATTCACTACCCCCATTCGTGGTTATGAAACTTGAACTCGAAGACGGTCATAATGAGGTGGAATGTAAAATGTTAGCTAAGAATATTAATTCCTCAGACACATTTGCTAGCATTAAATTTAACATTTATGTGGAAGTCGAGAAAGAAGAACAAACAAAAGAATCACATGGAGGAGGAGAATTACAAAATGCAGGAGAAGGAGTAGGAAAGGTAAAAACTTCACAAACAGTAGAAGGAGGAGGAGGAGGAGGAGGAGGAGGAGGAGACCCACAAACAGTTGGAGGAGGAGAAGGAGGAGGAGGAGGAGGAGGAGACCCACAAACAGTTGGAGGAGGAGAAGGAGGAGGAGGAGGAGGAGGAGACCCACAAACAGTTGGAGGAGGAGGAGAAGGAGGAGGAGGAGGAGGAGGAGGAGGAGGAGGAGACCGACAAACAGTTGGAGGAGGAGAAGGAGGAGGAGGAGGAGGAGGAGGAGGAGGAGGAGACCCACAAACAGTTGGAGGAGGAGAAGGAGGAGGAGGAGGAGACCCACAAACAGTTGAAGGAGAAGGAGGAGGAGGAGAAGGAGGAGGAGGAGGAGGAGGAGACCCACAAACAGTTGGAGGAGGAGAAGGAGGAGGAGGAGGAGGAGGAGACCCACAAACAGTTGGAGGAGGAGAAGGAGGAGGAGGAGACCCACAAACAGTTGGAGGAGGAGGAGGAGGAGACCCACAAACAGTTGGAGGAGAAGGAGGAGGAGGAGACCCACAAACAGTTGGAGGAGAAGGAGGAGGAGGAGACCCACAAACAGTTGGAGGAGAAGGAGGAGGAGGAGGAGGAGGAGACCCACAAACAGTTGGAGGAGGAGAAGGAGGAGGAGGAGGAGGAGAACCACAAACAGTTGGAGGAGGAGGAGGAGGAGGAGGAGGACATAGAACCCCCCACCGAAAAAAAGATAAAAAAAACTGGATTCAGTTTAGTGGAAGAAAACGTATTTATCTTGACCCAGACGCTGGTCTTATAGAGTCATTTTAATTTTATTTACTCTGATATATAAAAGGCCCGGAGATTTTATATACTCGGGTATATAAAACGTCAAAAAAGTATATAAAACTATCAATTGAATATAAAATTAAAGGTTCCCACCATGCTTCTGTGCTGGCTAGGGTTCAAGTCTCCTGGTGGGAAAGTGTTCTCAATAACTTCACTCTCGTGTTTAGGAGAGTTGTGAATCAAGCATAGACATAGTGTTCTCCCATATTAACAGGGACTTGATTGAAAAACGTAAAAATGATAGTCATCCTTAAGAATTATTTGACTCTAAAATTCAGGGATGGTCAACTTCTTGGGCTGCTCCCAAGAGAACTGTTGCCGTCCAAAATGTCCATAACACGACGTATCACTGTAAATTGGTCTCTTTAAGCCCAGCTCCTTGACAATATGTCCTAGTCGTAGATCAAAGTTGTGGTTAACAATCTTCAGAAGCTGTTTTGATGTGTACTGTGAGGTACCATAGTGGAAGATGCTGATGCTTATGGGGTGCACAACACTAATGGCGTAAGATACCTGAACCAAACAGCGTCTACATAATTTGTTTTTCACCAGTGACTTGGCAACCCATCGGGCGGCATAGGCCGCTGAGCGGTCAATCTTTGTGTAATCTTTGCCAGAGAATGCTCCCCCGCCGTGAGCGCCCCACCCACCAGTAAGTGTCAACGATGATTTTCCTACCAGTTAGCCCAACGTTACCTTGAGGTCCACCCATGATTAATTCTCCGCAAGGGTTGATGTGGTATTTCGTTTGAGTATCTATATATTTTTCAGGAATAATGACCTTGATGACCTTCTCTATAACCTCGTCACGCAAAGCTTCGACAGTAATTTGTTCCGAGTGCTGTACAGAAGCGACAACAGTGTTCACTCTTTTGGGAATAACAGCTCCTTGATCGAAGGCATACTGGCATGTGACTTGAGTCTTACAGTCAGGTCGCGCCCACCAGAACGTCCCATCTCTTCGCAGCTCTGCAATCTTCTGATTGAGACGGTGTGCCAGCATAATAGTTAAGGGCATGCACTCGTCGGTCTCATCAGTGGCATAACCAAACATCAGTCCCTGGTCCCCTGAACCAGTGTTGTCATCACTGCGCCCGATGTGTACACCATTAGCAATCTCCGCACACTTTTGCTCCAGGGCGAGAAGAATATTACAGGTCTTGTAGTCAAAGCCCTTTCGTGAATCATCAAAACCAATTTTCTTAACAATATCACGCACAATTTGTTGATAATTAACTTGGGCCTTGGACGTAATCTCCCCACAGATCAGGATCATACCAGTTTTGGTACATGTTTCACAAGCAACTTTGGCGTCAGGGTCCTGGCTAAGATGGGCATCAAGCACTGCGTCGCTGATCTGATCGCAAATTTTGTCGGGGTGGCCTTCGCCTACGCTCTCACTGGTGAAGAGGAACGTCTCATGATCTCCATCCATGCTCTCAGCACACTATCCTGGGGAACGAAAATGTTACTTCTAAGTACTCTTGAATTTGGGACCAGGTTTCCTTGGCTAGATTTTAACTAAATAAAAATCCGTTATGTAAAGGAATATTATTAAAAACATTGACCTAATTGTGTGAAGAGAGAAAGAGAGAGAGAGAACGCAAACCTGGTCACGTGGAGAGAGAGCAACTGAGCAACTGTAAAGCAAGTGTGCAGCTGCTCTGTCTTATAACAAAACTGTGAGTCAAAAAAGAATATGGATCATTTATTTTATTTTGAAATGATTATAAACCATTAAAAAAAAACCATTATTACTCATTCTAATTGGAAGAGTGAATGTATAATTTGGTAACCTGTAATCCTTAACTCTTTATGAACATAATAATTCCATCTGGTGAAAGGGATAATAATAATATTGTGTTAATAATTATAGAAGTATTTATTAGTCATATATAAAAATGTAATAGAAGGAACAATAAGATTTGAAATTCAATTCATATATTTCCAACCAGTCTCCAAGGTAAACAGCCTCTGTCAAATGGTAGATAAGATACATTATAAATCATCTTTATTATATGTTGTTAACAAAAAGCTGCTGTACGTGTGGACATTTGTATCCAAGATGTTTTTTCTCTATTATTAATTCTCTCCCGCAACCACCACATTCTCTTTTTTGGGGGTTTTCATAATGATTGAGATGACGATGATGTTCCCTAATAATACTTCTAATTTCTAGAAGAGTCTTGGGTATGAAGTATTCAATATGGTCTCCCTCAGCGCCTTCAGCTGCCAACACATCTGCGCGTTCATTTCCATAGATTCCAACATGGGAGGGAATCCACAGGAACTTGACAACTCTTCCCTGGTTGGTTAGTACCTTCACAACTCTCTTAATTTCAGCGACTATTGAAAGATTCTCGTCCCGATCTTTATTTAGGCTTTGCAGTGCTGCTCTCGAATCGGTGCAAATCACTGCACCAGTAGTATTCTGTTCAATAATATACCTTAACGCCATAGCAATGGCAGTTAACTCTGCTTGTGTTGAAGAGGTATAGTTCTCAATGCGCGCTTTTTCCTCATTTTTGGGAGGAAAAAATACATCATCCTTCTTAATTACCGTGTATGCTGCACCCGCCCGGCCATTAATAGGATTAGATGACCCATCAGTGAAGATTTGATCTAGTTCATCTCCAGCTTCATTATAAATTTCCTTAAGATACTTGTGGCTTATTTCTTTGTGTACCATGTTGGTTTTTTTCTTTACCATATCATTGATGATAATCCTGCACGAGTCATTCAGGGGATCCACCCAGGGAGGTAATCTTTCTACAGGCATGAGCTCACGAGCTTGTTGAAGTAGGTGAAGATCTTCAAGGTAGCCGACTGCTCTGTGATGCCATTTTTTGCTTCTCTTGTTTCCCCCTGAAAGTAGCACAGAGCTCAATTTTTTTTTAGCCATGTCATTATAATGGGGATCTCTGGCAATCCTAATTGCAAGCTTAGCATTCAGTTCCACAATTCTTTCTTTAATACTGGGAAGGGATAATAACTCTTTTTGTAGATTGGACATTTCAGGCAGTTTTTTTCTTTGGAACTCCAAGAATGATTGAAATGGCTTCATCCTGTATGCTTTCTAGCCTATTCATATCACTTTGTGAATAAGTACATAAAACAGGTGCTGCGTTGTCAATGACGGAGCGTACATAGTTTGTGTACATCATTTTAAGTACAGCAATAGAGGCTCCATGGCCATCATTCCAAGTCATAGCTTTCAGTTTCAGTTCCCTGAGTCGACTTTTGCATGTTCCTATGATTTGATTGAGCTCCTCTTTCTTTCCCTTGTTTGAGCCGACGGTGACGCCAAGATACCGATAGTGGTCAACCCATTCAAGTGTTACACCATTAATTTGCAGTTCTTCATTTTCTCTCCGCTTGCGATGGGAGTATGCTTTTGTCTTGTTTGTGGAGAGAGTGAAACCGAGCTCAATACATTTCCTTCCAAGGAGTTCAATGGCCTGTTTTATTTTATCAAAGGTGGGAGCTTGTATTAGGACATCATCTGCATATCCCACTAGTTGTGTTCCTTCAGGAAAATCAATATTGGCAATTGCATTCATAAGTACATTGAATAGTGTAGGGCTTAAGACTCCTCCTTGGGGGGTCCCGAGTTCCATATTCATTGTTCTTGAGATTGCTCCATTGAAGTAGACCTTAGCTTTCCTCCCTGTGAGGTAGTCTTCAATCCATTTCATGAGTCTCCCCTTGACACCCATACATGCAAGCTCGTCCAGGATCGCAATTCCCTGGGCTTTGTCGAAGGCTCCTTTTATGTCAACAAATACAGAGTACCTAGCCGTGTCATTAACCAGGTAATTAATTATACAATTGGCTGTGCTCCGTCCTTTGACATATCCATTGACTCCTTCCCCAAACCTACCTATTTTGTGTAACAGTCGTTTTAGGATGATCTTTTCCAGCATCTTGCAAGTACATGACACGAGACTGATAGGTCTGTAATTGCCAGGGTCATTCGGTTTTGGTATGGGAACAATTTTGGCGTGTTTCCATTGTGTGGGCAGAACTCCATTTAGGAATGATTTGTTAAACAATAGGAGTAGTGGATTCCCAGGCACTTCACACAATGCATTAAGTATGTCGTAGGTAATGCCATCCTCACCAGGTGCTGTAATTTTACCTCTCTTAACAGCCGCCCTTACTTCCTGGGCTGTGATAGGTTCTCCATATTCGTCCTCACTAGACTGTGCTCTCGCTATTCTAGTTCTTCTGTCATTCTGTAGCAGGATCTGTTCCATGACGATTTCCGTTGAGAGGGAGGATGAGGATGCTGCCTTACTCCACATGTGAATTAATTCTTCAGCTTTACTCTGTGGATCTTTGCCTCGAGGCATTTTCTTCCGAGGGGGTCTTCGTCGAGGCGTACGGCGCTGAATTCTAAGACAACTTTCAATTTGGTGATTAAGGTCATCAACAAATGTATCAATATCTTCTGGGATTTGGTATTCCCTGAACCAGTCATTCATCCTGTCTATGAAGATTGGCTTCATATCTCGTCTGAGTGATAACCACCTTCTTTTATTTGACTCATTCTTTCTCAAATTGTTCATGTCGACAAAGGTAATCAGTGTGCCCGGTAGTCACAACATAAACTTTTGCCCAAGGTATATAATATGCTACTGACATCTGTGTCAAGTGAATTGAACAGGAGTACCTCCTCTTTTATATCCCTCTATAAATCAAAAAAAATATATTTTTTAATTTGTTTTCTTTTATTAATCCAATTATCCTTTAATTATCGAACATTATAATTTGTTAATTATATATTGTTTTGAATGGGAAAGATGCTTACATACATACATACATACATACATATCTCAAAGGCATAGATTAGTTTAGTAAAGTTACTACAAAAAATTCAATATAATAGTAGTAATTAGGTTACATTTGTATACTACAGGACTTTAGGACTTTCAGTTGTGTGGGCCTAGCTAGTTTGTTTCCCCTTAGCTGGCAGAATACCACCCCCCTGCAACAGCATTTATAGGATTCATGGGGCATAGATAAGACCAAGGAGTATGCTTACCTCTACAATTACAACAAAATGGAAATTTTTGTTTCTTTGTACACTCTTTAGAGTCATGTTTATTACCACAGTACTTACACCTGGGGTCGTACTGACATTTCAAAACCAAATGCCCCCAATAATAACACTTCAGGCATAATTTTGGCTTCTCTTGGTATTTTGAAACTTTTCTATAGCCTAGTCCTTGTACAAAAATTTTTTTAGGAGCCTCACCTTTTATTAAAGCTATAACCTGACTTTGTTTTTTATAATGAACAATGTTTCTCTTTACCCAAACAACACTGTCATTGTAAAGGAGATGATCGGGATCCAAGTAAGTTGGATATTTGAAAAGTATGACCTTTGTGAAAATACCTTCTTCTGGAACAACCATCACAATATTCTGAAAGCCATCTGTAGTTAAATGTTTAACTGCCTCTTCTGTTCCAACTGTGATATATGGCTGCTGAAGACCCTGACCCTCCTTGAACACTGGTTTAAAATCTGAATACTCCATAGCTAAACGTACAGTCCACACCATCTTTTCATTGAAGTTCAGTAGGCATGTTTTAGGAAATAACAACCGCCTCCTTAGGCAGACCGCCTCAGTCATTTCATTAACACATAAGTTACTCACTCTTATCACTGTAATCGTTGAGAATCACTAATTCACACTGTATATTTAGCTAGTTGTTTGATTACTACTACTACTACTAATTTCTGTTGATTCCAAAAAAAAAAAAGTTTGCGGCACAGGGGCATTTGGTATACTCAATGTCCTAAACTTCCTCTAACAAATTAGGAATAAATATTCGTTCATAAATTAGTTGTGAAATTCGATCTCTCTTTTTCACAATAAAATATACTTTAGAATAACTGAAGAGAACCACAGAAACATTTCACTATCAATGACACCATCCCTAACATCAATGTGATTAAAAACAAAAAAACAAAAAAAAGTAAGACCAGATCTTGGAGCTATTCTTCATAACAACCTTCTGGTACTTTTACTTGAATATCTATCTTGATTACACCTTTTCCTTGTGCTGGCACAGTAACATCGTAGGCAGCACTGAAGCAAAAGGTAGATTGTTAATTAAAATATATTACATATTTGGTAATTAAAATATAATTAAATCTAAATAAGTCATAAATTAAAAAAAAAAAAAAAGGAAATTCCAACTATACCTTGTACAAGTCATATCCAGCAGCTAGTGTAGATCCAAAATGAACATAATATATGCAAAGAAAATGTGGTGGTAATAGAAAAGAAGTTCAGGTAGGAGAGATATATATCTGTGTTTACTCTCACTCCTACAGAATTAATAATCTCATTAATATTTCTACTCCTTTTATATGTTCCTTGAGGTGCCAGTTACCACCAGAAACAAGGTAAAAAATTTGTTTAAAGATTTGGTCAATGTTCCAATACACTTTTTAGTTTTCAAAAAACGTCTGAAAATGAATGTCTGGAGTTATCAAATCTAAAGCTGATATATCTTTGGTAAACTGTTCCAACAAATGTTCATCCAGGCTGGTTATGCTTTTAAATACAGTTCCACATTCAAAACAAGTAAAAAAGTTGTTTAAAGATTTGGGACTGATTTGCTGTTTGTTTCCACATATATCATATTTTTTTTCACTATTTGTTTTCAAAGGCTGAATCATGTGTATTGATTTCAAATGTAG
This sequence comes from Procambarus clarkii, assembly GCF_040958095.1. Classification (NCBI taxonomy): domain Eukaryota; kingdom Metazoa; phylum Arthropoda; class Malacostraca; order Decapoda; family Cambaridae; genus Procambarus; species Procambarus clarkii. Next base: position 24,333,266 of record NC_091220.1, read on the forward strand.
GGTCAAGTTATATTCATCCCTAAATCTATTCCCACACAATTGACATTTTAACCGTTTTACTCTGTGTGTTCCCATATGTCTAGTCAAGTCGCATTTTTTAAGGAATTTTTTTCTACATACGTCACATGAAAACCATTTTTCTCTAATGTGTTGTTTGTTTGTTTTTTCACATTCACTGCACTTTGGAGTTTTACCAGTATGAATTGTAAAAAGGATAGTCTTCTTTGTGTGAGTTGTGAAATGGACTGTTAGTGTTCTCATTGTACTATATTTTTTTCCACATACATCACATAAAAAAAAGTTGTTTGTTGTATGGGTTTTTGTTTGATCTGTTGTATGGGTTTTTGTTTGATCAAGTGACATCTCTAAGAGAATTATCTCACTTCCACCTGAAAATAAAATAAAATAAATTAATTTATATAATTATTCTGATTTATAATATATACATTGACTCTTATTACATTATAGTAATATGATATACTTTATTTTTATTACTTAATAATTAACTTTGTTATAATTAACTTTGTTATAATAGACTTAAGTAAATTATACAACATACGTATGGGGTTGGGGTTGAAGAAACATTAAATGTTGAATGTGCTTTTGATTGTGTGATTGTTGTTTTACTACTCAGAATGAAGTGTCCAAGAAGTATGGCGAACCTGTAATGATTTGCATAGCCTGGCAAACTCTCTTATATACCAATCCAGTCAGACTGATACAGACTTGAGAGGTATTTTCATTATGTTTTTATAATTATTTAACTGATCAATAACCATTTGAGAATATATTTTTCTCTCTCTCTCTCTCTCTCTTTCTCTCTCTTTTTCTCCTACCCTATGTTATATATTTATATATTTACAATGAAGGGAAGAGAAGAGGATGACTCACTGGGATGTGTTTTGTCAAAGAAAAACCCAGCACAATCACACTGCCTGAGTAGTAGGTGACTACCCTCAACAAGAAGAGCAAGGGTTTATTTAGACCTGCTCTCTCTCTCTATCTCTCTCCAAGTGTTAGTTTACAATATTATTTGTTTCTTCAAGTCAATCTTCATCTAACAAACAAGATGTGGGAAGTAAATCAATCAATGAAAATGAGATGATGTGTAAAATTCACAAAGTTTTGGCTTTGTTAATATTTATTATGTTGATATATTGGTGTTATAGTAATGGTCAGATGGATAACGAAGACATGATCAATATAATATAATGTTAAGACAAATTGTCCTAGTGTTAGGTGGTTACCTAACTTTTAAATAAAATGATACAACCAGTTTTTGTCCCACCCCCCCTCTATACTACTAAATTTTATAAGATAGGAATTAAATAAAGGATATTTAATTTCTATATCTCTTTTATTCGCTCTAAATAAACCTTTTCTCTATGATCCTTGTCAAATATTCTTGCATCATTTAGAATTTTTGAAGTGTTCACACATCGCATCTTGAAACGATCCCGATCTGCAGCAGCTGTGTTCCACATTTTACCATCTATTCTAGCTTTCTGATAGGCATATGCCCATACATATAAATATCGTATCGTTATATGTGGATTAAATTGAACTTCCTTTTTCATTTTTTCTTTTCTCTCCTCCATTATCCTCTATTTGACAAGTACACGTTTAGGTTCATGTCTGAAAAGAAAACATAAATAAAGAATCACACTCCCACGATGATTGATTGATTGAATACAGTTCCAACAACCAACACCCACAATACCACCAACATCACCATCATTTTATAATTATCTGAAAATGACCAAAAAAATAGGTCTTTGTATATTATAAGCTCAGAAATATATATATAATACAATGTTAAATAACAAGATTATGATTTTTTGATATAAATAATGTAAATGTTATATAATACCTTCAAGAGATGATTTTGAGGATTAGCTAAAGATGCGCGTTGGAGTAACTCTTAACCCAGCTTAGACCGACTTATCTCCTCTCCGTCCCTTATTAGAATGCACAAGATAGTGTGGGTATCTCTCTTACATCCTGTCATCATATACATTACAATAGACTTGCCCAGCTGATAAATGGACCGACTCAGCCGGATTTCCTTGAAAAATCTATATATGATTTGATTTACATACCTTATTTTTTAACTAATTATCTTTTTAGTAATAATATTTAAACAAGTTAGTATATCATGCTTTACAGTATTAAATCCTACATATAACAAAATAATCCCAATTTTATTAAACATTTTTTTTTTTTTAAATCTCTGTTAATTTGTTCAATGTCTATATAATGAGTAGGACCTTGAATTTCTATACCTAATTGTAAATCTGAGAAATATATATCAATTTCAAATAGTTTGTTATTTTTTAATAGTCCTCTTTTGTTTATATCTACTTTGATATTATTATTTTTTTGTTTTCTTGTTAAATGATAAAATATAGATTTATATACACGATATTCTAATTTACTCTTAAATTTTCCCAAAGGAAAATTTCTATATTTTTTATTCATAGTTTTTTATATCCCATTTACAATAGATTTTTCTTTATAAGAAAAAATCACTTAAAAAAAAATAAAAAAAAAATATGTTACATTTTGAGTAAGAAAAAGACATAGGTGGGAATTTTGAATGTATATAATTGAAACCAAAAATGCATAATTTTCAAATAAATAACAACAGCGATGATTTACAAGAAGATGATGATGATGGGGGTTCTGGTAGGCGTTGTCACTGGTGTGTGTGTGTGGATAAAGTGTGAGTAGTGGTATCTATGATTTTCCCAAATTTCATCTTAATAATGTAAGATAGATACTTTTTTTTTATGGTACTTGCACTTGGCTCTCCACCCCATCCTATCTGTGTTTATTTTCGTGAAACCATTATAAATATACAGATAAAGAATATCTTTCTCTCATTCTATCACAGATTACAATGGATAAGCTGGTGCTTGCAGCAATGGCCTTAGTGGTGTTGTTCTTGGAGGCACAAGTTCTGGCGGCGGTGATGATGGCGCTCTTGGATGCACTGGTCCTGGCGGTAATGGTGATGCTCTTGGTAGTTCTGGTCCTGGCTGTGGTGGTGGTGGTGCTTTTTGAGGTTCTGGTTCTAGTAGTGGAAGTATTGTTCTTGAAGGTCCTGGTCCTGGTGGTGGTGGTCAAATTGCTTGAGGCCATATTAGGACAACCCCGGGGCCCAGCAACCCCTCGGTCCGGTCCGCAACCAGTCACCCTTTTTTTTCTTACAAACCCGTCATGAAAATGTTCATTCCTCGTATAATAATAAAAATTATTTATAGTTATGGATTTCATTAAATCACAATGATTCCTCCCTGAACAACAAACCATCCACTATCCTTCTTCTTCCAGCACAAGCGTACTCCTGATTATACTTCCAAAAAACTTTCTTCTAACTTTTGAATACCCAATATAATATTAACTGTGTTAAGTGGATTCGCTCGAGATTTATCTGGGCGATGTCGGCAAACCTTTATAATGTTTCTGTTGTTATTTAACAACACCTCATATATCTCACCATCATGAAAATTTTCAAATGGTAATGATGGGGATATTGATGGTTTGGATATGCTTAATTCCCCTTGAAAGAAAATGTAATAAGGTGCTAAATCATTTCTAAAATGGGCTCGTAATACTTGTAATATATTCATCCTTTCTGCAGCATTAAAAGCCGTAGAGACAATGTCTATAATGGCAACTGGTCGATAATTATGTACCATAAAGGAAGATGAATTATTGTTTATAGAGTATAGATCAGTTTCTACTGTAAAAATGAAATCGATCAAAGAATGGAGAATATGTTGGGGTATTAAATGTGGATGTGATGTCGATAACATCAGAGGATTTGAAATAACAAAATGACTTGGGTAAAAACGTAAAATTCCATTATTACCATCCAACTTAGGGAATATATAAACAGGAGATTGATTCAAACTTTCAGACGGAGTTGGATGATGGGGAGTACTATCTTCATGAACATGTTGATACATACTAAGATTTAAAGGAAGTTGAGCTTCTAATCTCCAAGAAGTATACCAGTAAATTGAAGTTCCCGAAGGCGGTGATATTGTAGGTACACCCTCAGTATTCATTGTTAAAGCAGGTCCTGTCTCACTTTGTTGTAAATCTTCTGTTTCTAAAGTGAAAGGGAATATTTGGGTATGATCATTAGGAATGTATCGATGATATAGAACTGTTTTGGTTGAATAATCTAGGAGGTAAGTTGTTTTTATACAAAGATCACTTCCATCAAGAAAGCTAGCCATACCTACTAACATGCTTTCCCCACTGCTATCATCACTACTATTATGTTGTATATACTGGGCATCGTAAAAAGATTCCCCTTCATCACTAATATAAACAAATTCTAATGTGAGGGAATCTAAACGAAAAACCACTTTTTTGTCACGGAATTTCTTATATTGAATAAAATATCTATTCTGTTGTGGTTCAATAATTAGGCGATAGTCTCCAATCCGCATTTCTAAAACCCTAGAAATATATTGTATGGATAGTTCACCCAAGGGAGCTAAATGAGCTTGAATAAGTGGATGTGCAATATCCACATGACGCCGACATTCACGTTCTTCTACAAAATGAGTATTTTTACAAATTAAATTTTGGTCAGTATTCTGTCCTACCCTCATTATAGCCTCAAATGAAATAGAAATTTTATGAGGGGGTAGGTTACGATTAGTCTTGATACATGAATGTATAATTTCCGTAGCAGAATACAATTTACCATTGTTTTTAAACATCGAATATTTATGAGCTGCATAGGCCATTAAAATTTTATTTTGTAGAATTTCTCTACCATTTACAAAAATAGCATTTGCTAATATTTCATCGATTATTAAATTACATTTAACTTTCATTTTCGGGTTTAATTTTAATATCAATACAATTTTGAATTATCCAGTTATAGACTAGTATACTTGAATGTTTAAGACACTCTAACTGCCGTTTAATATCGTCGCTTGATGATTGATGTCTAAGAAAATATTCAAATAAAAAATATGGATAACTTTTAGAATTAACTAGCTTAGTTAAATCTTCACAGAGTTTTATTCCATAAACTTCTGTAATTATTTTATGTATTGTTTTCAAAAGGTATTTCAAAACGGTTGAATGGAAGGAATTGAAGAGTTTGATCATATCTACAGTTTCATCGTCCTTTAATATTGGTGGTAACTGTATTTTTTGTTTTTTGGGTGATTTTGATTGCATATGTTGATTTACAATACTATCCTTAATACGATTATATTCATTATGAAGAGAAAAAATGTTTAAAACTGCTTTCCCTAAAATTTCAATTTTAATTAATTCATCCTCTTCATTTGATAATATATGTGGTTTTTTTTTTATCTTTCTTTTGGGTGATGGAACAGTTGACATTGGTACATTTTGACTTCTATTATAATAATAGTCTAATATATTATTAGTAACAGAATCCAGTAATGTATTTACAAATTTAGAGGGATCTTCTTTCATTTTTAAAACAATAAAATTAATATCCACATTTTTATCAGACCCAGAACCTAGATTACTTAATGGTTCAATCACCTCCTGAACTATGTCATCGACAAAGTCTTTACAAATTTGTTGACGTCGATTCATTGTTAAGTTTTATAAGACTAAAAAAAAAAAAGAATTAATCTCCTTTTATGCCCTTCTAAAAAAAAAATACTATAGAAATTTAGTTTTCTATTTACCATTCCAAATACAATTGTTTAGGACAAAATTCCAATAAAACCATGATTATATATGTTCGTTGCCATTTATTTAAATTGTTCAATTGTATTCGACCAAACTGTCGAATTTTATATTGCTTACTAAAATACAATATAACTAGGATGTGGAATGAAATCAGTCTCTCTATTTTTTCAAACTCCTTCTCTCATATATTAAAAATATTTCTATCAATCTTAAAGTACTATACGAAACAGTATGTTATCATTCAAATAGCTATTGATTGAGGTGCTTATCAGAGTCAGTCTCTGAAAAATCTTCAAATCAAGTAACATGAAGAAAAACACCATAACTAAGTATTTACAATCACATATAGTTGGGAGAAGAGCGGCTTCTATGAAGTTCGGAAAGACTGTTGTTGGACTTTACATCTTTAACTTCATCTGTTCACCAATCCCTGAAAATTAAAATAATGAATTTATGATTTTTCAAGGATTTTCGTAAACCCATGAAACCAGGAACATTCATTTTTAATAGCTTAATTTTCAACAAATTTCAAATAATAAATATATTTTGATGTCCAAAACTAAAACTAAAATACAAATTACTTACCACAACCATTTCCTTCTGATAAACTTTCTGTGTCTGAATTCAATAATATCAGTGACGATGAATCTTCTTGGTTCTCTGGCGCAGGGAGAGGGTTGTACTTATCTGATTAATATTGCTAGTTGTTTGATGCTTTAGGTAAGGTTGTGACGAGCTGAGATGTAAGGTTTTTGGATAATGAAGCTGTCGATTGAAGGTGAAGATCATCATCCTCCCATTTATGAGGGGATGAAGGTGAGGCAGAATTGGTAGTTTTGTTAGAGATATATGGAGAAAGATTTTGGCACCTTCCCTAGCCCTCACTCAATGATGATAACTTAGAAGATGAGAAAGAATATTTGCATTAAGCATCAAATAATAAACTTTAACTTTCCTCATCGTATCCCTTTTGCCTACCCACCACCCACACCATCCCTCCTGTCTGCAGCAAGTACACACTCGTTTGGGTTCTACCTAAATAATAAACTTTACTTTCCTCATTATATCCTTCCTACCTACCTACCACTCACACCATCCGTACACACACTCGTAGGTTCTACATAACTTTTTTTATACTATAAAAAATAGGAAAACAATGACATTGGACACACTAAGTATACCACCCAATTTAATCCATGAAAATTCTATACGAACAAGAAAAAGAAATCTCACGCATTCTTCATCACCATCCAGAGAAAATGAAGATCCATTAGAGACTGAAATTATAAGTGACCATCAAAATGCTGCAATAGAAACTGAAATTCCTTCTTTTAAAACAGAAATAAGATCATTAAAAGAAAAGAAAATAACTTCATACATAAATTATCAGATGGAAAAAATATTAATAATAACTATTTTTATTCTATTTTTAGTAAGTCTTTGGGAAAATAATTGGATTTTGGGAATAATTATTTTACTAACTATATTTTTGATTAAACCTATCCTTAGTAAAATAATAGCAGGATGGCTCATTGATATTTCAAATCGTAACGACTAAAAAAACAAAACAAAAAAAATACATAATTGTTTATAGGCCAAATTAAAATTAAACTGTTACACTTTTATTTTATTTATGTTTTAAGACTTTTGTTGTAATAAAAATCTCAACAAAATCTATTTACTATGTATTTCAATTCCAGGGATAAAAGATACTTACAATATATATTTTTTTTTATTAACTAAAATATAAATTACATTTCATTTTCATATAATTATTATATAATAATGATTAACACAAGAGGTATTTTCAATTATCGGCATCGACAATGGGCTTTACCTGGTGGAAACCTTAAACCCTGTCCTAAATGTTCGATCATTGATTCAGCCGATGCTGAATTAGAATTATTTCTTAGACACAGTCTCTACAATAAGCTTCAAATCGAAAATGATAGTTTTGAAAAGTTATTTAAAATTTACCCTGGCCTAACATTTCATCTGAGTAATCAACCATATCTACTAAAATCCAAAAGTGATGAATCCCAATTTATAAAATATTATCTAGATCGCAAATTGGTACTAGGGGTAGGACTACAACTTCCTGAATGGGATAATGACAAGCGACTAGCAGATTATGCCAAGTATAATTTTGCAGTGCCTGTAATGAAAAGTGGTCAAATGTGGCAAATGTTGGTAGAAGATCCTGAGAGACCTATTGATTATGAACAATGGAAGTGCTGGCAAAGTAATCGGCTAATCCCCCCAAATACACATTTCCCGTTTAAATGTCTTATATGTGAAAACTTCCCCTTTGACGTTTATCCGGGCAATTTCATTGTGAGTGAATCTGTATGTTCCATCAAGTCGATAATATGGCCAGATCGTCGACGTCCTCATTTTAGCAGGAAAGAAAAAAGCAGTTATTATTTATGAAGAATCTAAGATTAAAAAATGGCCTTTTCTCTCTTCCTATATAAACCAGGATATTAATCATTTAGGAAATATGGCAATCTTTACAACTGGTGAAATATTTATTAATTGTTTTTTAAATCTAGCTATACGCAAAGTAAATGCTACACTACTCCATAACAAGGTGGTTAAAATTTTGAAAGATCTTAACCATTCACTTTCTCAAGAAAATTTAACAGTTTTAATGGAATATTATCGATTAAAAAGGAGCGATGCTAACAAAAATAATCTTAAAATTTTGGAAAATTATACATCCAATCATAATAATAATAATAATAATAATATGAATGAAGGGAACAATGATATAAGATTAAAATTATCAGGACCACGAGTAGCTATGATTGCAATTAATCCTTTGAAAGTTAAAGCCACTGCTATTCGGTGTGGTCATATTGATGAGAGTATTACGCAAACAAAAATATTAAGCAATTCTGCAAGTATAAATACTTTAAATGAAAATAATGGTGGTAATTCATTTAATAATAACGGGAATAATGAATGGAATAAAATTGGTCGGTTTAGTCGGAATTATTCATCTAATTCATATGCCAATATATGTCTGGTGGCATGTGGATTACAAAAATTATTGCCTAAAGATTCCAAAGCCAAAGAGCCTAAATCTATAACGGTAAGTGAGGTCGGTTTCATTGATTTACTCAATACACCTGATACTCCTCAACGATGTGGTATCATATTAGAAATGATACCTGATGTGATAATCGCCTCTACCAGCATGTGTAATTCACAACCTGATAAATTCTTATTTACATATCTCCCTCAACTAAGACAAGTGGGAAATCCTTCACAACTTGATCAGTTAGAATCTAAATATGTCTATATAATTATTCATAATAAACTGTTTAATTTCCCATTAGATTCGATCAAGAATGGTTCTGCAGCTCAACATTTTTTTCCTCATTTGCCTCTAGTTCAATGGGAATATCTTTGTTTATTTGGAGTAGACAATTTATACCGATTTGTTCAATATATTTTGAAATTAAATATCGCCTGTATAGAATTATTAGAATACAAAAAAAATCAACTGTGGATATGCACCAGTCTGCCACGTATGTCTTATAAAATTTTACCCAATGGCCAACTCTATACGTCTAAGGAAATAGACACTTTTCAAATGGAGGCTAATCCATTTTTTTATTTACCACCTCAAATGCAACCTCAGATTTTTCTCAGAAAAGAAAATAGTGATCTCAAAGAGGATTTTGAATTACTCTATATTGGTTATGACCGGGAAAAAATACCTAATATTATGGGGCCAAATGCTCGAGCGATTAGCCGTCCTAATGCTGCCCATCCCCCTCGAATTAGTAACAGTCTGCAATCGTATCGTCATTATGCTGGTATTTCTGTCAATACTCATTCTGTAGGTGAAATTCATCAAAAGACAGTTATTCATACATTATACACAACATCTCGAATGAGTAAACTTTTACCCATTCCTTGTCAAAATAACTATGGTGGCAGTAGTAAACTGCCACAATCCCGAAGACAGTATTACAGTAAAACAAGATAGTATAGACCGTGGGTTATTTTCAGGTGTTTCTTATGAAACATCAATTGTTCGATATAATTATGGATCAGGACAGAATACACTACCAACTTTTTGTCAGACCTATTTTGATCAGCATACCCCACTTCAACGTGGTGTTCAGTTGGGAATTTTAAAAGGGGTTAATCCCAAGTGTCAAGAAGATAATAGTTTGCTTAATTTTACAAATGGAGAAATAGAATTCGTTCACATAGATGCCAATACTCTTGCTCTTATTTGGAATGGTAAAATTGGGGATTTAAAAGAGCCTATATATGACGATTCTGTTCCAGTATCCACAGGGACGAAGAATGGAAAAGGGAGTCGAAATGACTACCGAGTTACAGTAAATGATCCACACCACCCTTCCCTTGAACGGCAACAACGGTTGAAGAAATCTCAATATTCTTTAGCTTTTAAAGAACATCATCCTAATTACATTACATTTAGGTACTTTAAAATAGATAGTGTAGATTTACCAGTACTACAAAGTTGGCGTTTTTCTCTGATAACAGTGTCACCATATATACCATCTTTAGGTGATAAGTTACAAACACCCACTTCACAAAAAGGTGTAATTGGGCGATTAGTTAGTGAACAGGATATGCCTTACATTAAATTAATGAGTCAGGGTGATATGTTTTCATCAAATGTACCCATTGATGTTTTAGTTAACCCTCATTCACTTAAAAGACAAGCTCCAGATTTATATTGCAATACCTTTGATAATTTGAATTACATGGATGCAGCTTTTACTCTCACTTTTGAAAATGTTATTGAACATCTACAGTGGGGTCGAAAAACTTGTACTGGAATCCTTATGAATCCCTATACGGGTGAACCATATTTAAATAGAGATAATGAGCCAGTTTTAGCTAGTTTATATGAAGGTTCTTATATGTGTGTTACCAATCACCGCGCAAATGCTACGATGCACACTTCACGAGCAGATGAAGTTGTATTTTCTGAACTGACCGGAGCACCAGTTCGAGGACGACGTGGTGGTCTTTCCACAGGACCCATGGAACTTGTATCATTCCGTAGTATAGGAGCTGCTCGAATTCATACAGAATTGACTCAAATACGCTCAGACATGAAACACATTGAATTGGAAACTATTCAAAATAATGAAACAGAAACAGAAAAAAATGAAAATGAAAGTGGAGTTATCTGTGGATCAAAATACCTTCAACGTTATCATGACGATTTAATGTTAGCAAATATTAACTTAGCATACAAATGTACATCCATGGTAAATATTGAAGAAATTTAAAAAAAAAAAAAAAAATATTGTTATTGTTAAATATGCTTGTTTAATAATATACATTCACCTAAGCCTTATTATTTATTAAACTGACTCTTTGCCACAGGGAAATAATTGTTGTGACACTAGTAAACTAGCTCTCTATAACTGCAGTGATTGGAAATCACCTCAGCCATAAAAAAAAACTGGCTCTTTGCCACAAGGAAAAATAACTGCAGTGACTGGAAATCACCTCAGCCATAAAAAAAATGGCTCTTTGCCACAAGGAAAAATAACTGCAGTGACTGGAAATCACCTCAGCCATAAAAAAAAACTGGCTCTTTGCCACAAGGAAAAATAACTGCAGTGACTGGAAATCACCTCAGCCATAAAAAAAACTGGCTCTTTGCCTCAAGGACATAACCTGTGTTAGAATTGGAGTAAGTGAAGAATGTGTGTTATGCAATCGGTAAATAACTTTATTCTTCCTTCTTCTTCTTCTTCCTCTTTTGCACTGGGGAAGCCGGCAGAGTGACTGACCGGAGAGACAGAATCATACGTTGCTGATAGAAACAGTCCTGTAAAACAGATAATAAGGCGTAAGTAAGGTTAATATTTTGTGTCTCTTATATAGAAATTACCACTTGATTTGTGTTATCTTACTTAATGTGTCTAAGAATCTTGTCATAACTATTGACTTTAAATAAACTTTCAATTGGAGTATGTGTGTATATATGGATGACTGATCTTACCTGCAGCTGATTGTTGGTTCTGATGTGCAACAATGAGGTTATTATTAGCAGACATCTGGATGTAATCAGCAGTGTCCCCCTTGACCTTGACCTTGATCTTCTCGGGACCGACCATTGTGTCAGCCTCAACTCTCGTGGAAACTAGTAGACACAAGACTATTATCTTGAATACTTCCCCTTCCATACTCTTCTGTACATATACAAAACCCAGCACGAGATGCTGTCAGAGTAGCAGGCGCCGGCCCTGTCAAACGTGTATGAGCAGTATATTCTTATTATTCTACTGCAGATAATTAATTCTCTCAAATAGCTGGTTCTGTAGCTGTATGAGAATGAGTTTTCTTGTAGGATGTTGGTTATACTGCTGTGGTTTTGAACACTGTGGTGGCGACGACGGCGACACGCGCCATCTTATATACAGCGAGGTTACCTCAGCCAGACTCCAGGGCGTCCGGTTGTGAAGAACACTTTCCACTATCTTTTTGGTCGAGTTTTGGTCGAGTTTTATATTAAACTAAGCTTAGGTTGACTTATTCAGCTTGTCTTATCAGCCATAATATTTATTATTTTTTTTAGATCAGGTGACCCAGAGTACATCATCAACATTAAGAAAGAAGTACCCCCTAATAAACTTCGGTCACACTTACTTCACACTACCATCCATGTTCACTGGTCCAGATCCTAAAAATCGTGTATATTATTACTCTTGTTAACTACTGATTTTAAATCTTCCACAACTCTTAGATTTTCAGGACCTTCAGTGAGTTTGAGTATATCAATCTCTTTATACAGTCTATTTCAGCATCACTACAAAAATTATACAATTACAGAATGCAAACTATAACTAATCCTCTGAGATGATAATATACCTTTATCTTATAAGATAAAACTATAAATTATATCCTTTTCCCCAATTTGAATTATATCATAATGAGTTGGGGATTACAGATTACTTTTCTCCCTGAACACCAATTATTCATCTACTAACTAGGATATAATTCAAAATTTAAAATCATATACAAACTATATTATAATGTTATTGATGAAAAGATTTTTATCACATCAGTTGCTAAAAGAAGATAATTAAATTTTATTTTCACCACACATATATATATTTAAGGAATCTGATATAGATTTATGTCAATTATACTTTTGTATAAGAGGAGGCAGGAAGTTCCAAGGCAATCATAATAGTCATGGTATCATCAAAAAAAAAACAACAACAAAAAATTGTCAAGAAAAAATGTATCCATAATGAGAAATTCTTCAGAGAAATAATTACAGACAAAGTGAAGAAAATAGTGGACATGCTTATTAATGTCCATGGTAAAGGAGATAAAATGATTTATAACCTCTTCAATTTAGATAGGTATTGGGAAAAAGTATCCATGGTTCCTTTAACCCAAAATACTTATGTAAACGCCTGTTTGTCTTACTTGAGAGATCCAGTGCACACATATGACGCTCTCATCAGAATGAATGTTTTATCTCACAATGAAAAAGGTGATTACATGTTTGGTCATCCAGTAATATTACATGATAATCATCTTGCTGGACGACAGCTTCTAATTAAACGTTCTCATGTGGATGTGATTATTGGGACTGTGACAACTGAACAAGGATTGCTAAATGGTATCTATAATACTGGTCCGATTACTTGCCAATCAGTCACATGTAGCTTCCGTGAATATCTGATAGCTAAAAAAATTTATAATAAATTTGTACAAAATTGTATTTAATAAATCACATTATAAAAACTGAAATGTATTTTTGTTATGAAGGTATCCATCTCTTTATACAAAGTAGCTACATTCCAACATTCGGTTTCAGTATCCCAAAAATTTTATCCTCTTCCCCAGTTTGAAATATTTTCATAAACAGTTGAAGATTTTAGGTAAAAAAAAAAAAAATAATACATTCGCTATTATTCCAAGAAAAAAAATGCTTTATAATCATTTCTAAATAAATGGATCCATATTTTTGGCTGTGTTTGGCACAAGCCAGCCATTGTTCGTAAATTTCATATTCTCTTGTTCAGCTGACACAGTGTTGCATCTGCTCTAGGCAACCAGCTAGCTATGTCGCAACCTTATTATTTAGAACGGGAACTTTAGTTTAGGTGGACGTCACCATGAATTTAATGAATAGTTCAGATTGGAGAATTATCAATTACCACAATACCATCATTACAGCATTAAGCGATTTTTTTTTTTAACTAAAACGAAAGATATAATTAGTTAAACCTATTTCATTTGTTGTTTTATAAATCAAAGAGATATATATTTTTAATTTCATTTTTAATAACTCCTTTACTCTAAATTATTTCAGATTAAGAAAAATATACTTTAGTTACGTGACTAATTAAATTGCGACATATTGGACAGTTACTAAGTTGTAAAAGACACAATTCACAGACACAAAAATGTTGACAGGGTAAAATGAGAACACAACGTTCTTTATCTTGGCAGATATTACAGCGTGTATTAATTAAATTCTTATCATGTTGACAATCGGATGAAACTGTGAGTTGTTGACGTCCTAAATTCTTTATAGTAAAGCTCCATATCTGATCACATTTGGGATCAGATATACAATAAGTAGTTGTATTAGGCTCATTATAAGTCCTGGTTAATGTTACTGTGTCATTATTCATTGAGGTTAAACATATATTTCCAACTTCATCTTTTTCGTTTTGATTATTTTCTTCTATGATTTTAATCCTTTTAAATTTTTTTTGGTTAATATATAAATATCTTGTTATAAAAGCTATAGCTTGATCATATGATTTAAATGATCGTCCATAGAGTATTACTACATCTTTAAATACTCTTTTAATAATATCGCGTTTGTAACTTTTAGATAAAGTTACTAAAATATCTAATTTGTTCATCATTTGCATAATTATATCATTAGAAAATATTTTGGGGGGATATTTAGTGATTGTAGATGAACGTATATTTTTAATAAAATCAGGCCCTTTCATGATCAATATATAATAACATTGTGTTGACCAACGCCCATGTTCTATCCATGGATCATGACCTTCTTTCCAATTTCGAAAATGCATATTGCAATAGAAACAGATTACTTCATCTCCACGAGGTGGTTTTTTATAAAAAAACCCAGCTTGGGCTAACTCTTTTGGGCTGGTGTTACGACCCTGGGTTCTCCAGTGGAAACCAGAGGTCAAAATTGAGCTATTAAACTTCCTGGTAGCACAGTTGGGCATCTAGAATGTCAATTGTTTGTATCTTCCCTGCCAGACGTAAGACTATTATTGTTTCTCAAAGAGCATTTAAAGACTGAGCTGGGGGTTGATTATTAAATAATAACATAGGCACCAACTTTGCTTACTAATACTTTCTAATCATTCATAAAGTAACAATACGTTGCATAGGGGAAGATCTTTAATGTGCTTAGCTGCACGATCAATTAGGCTCCTCCCGGCACCAAGAGATGAGGGAGGCAGCTGGTGGCTAGCTCGGTCTTCTCTTGGCTGGTGGCGTGAGGTTAAGACCTACTCTGTGGCTGTATCCCTACTCTCCTTCCTTCTCCTCTTACTTATTTCCCTTACCTGAAGTTCCTGTACCCTTAAGTTAAGTATTATATGGTGTAAGTGTGCCTACTCTGGTAGTAACGATTGGTGAGACCTGGGGTTAGTATTTTGCCAGTGTTTGGGTATCCCTAAGTGTTGTGTTTTGTATTAGGGTCCCACGTGGTTTCACTACCCTAAGCTGCATCCAGCTTCAGTGCTTATCCAGTAGTACTTTACCCTAGCTTGTTATTAGTGTAAACCTTGTATCCTGCCTACGTGGACCAAGGCTTTTAACGTAAGATAGTGTGGTAAAGTTATTATTATTATTGTTATTGGTGTGAGTGTATATGGGGGGTTGTTAACGGGTTAATAAATAAGTACATGAATTACAGAGTATCTCTTCTTCCAAGGTGGGAGCGCAGTGATCAACCCTTAGACTAACATTTATGGTCTTGTAGCAAGTTATTACTACTGTGGATAGTTTATTTTGGGGGCCGGGCCTTTTAGCTCTCCCATATTTGATACTCCTGTCTTCTAACTACCTATACCCCTTAATAGTACCAGTACCCCATAGAAGCCCCACTCATATCATTTATAACAAGTGGTTGGCCAGTCCGGGAGGAACATTATAAGTGTAAAAAATTAGATTCTTGAGTGCCAAAATTAAAATTTTTTATTTCCGCAGAACGGTTGTGTGCTAGCCTAGGGTCCAGCTCATCTAGCAAAGGACATTCTTGCACTGACTGGACACCCAGCTGGATCCCTTCACGATTAAGGTTAGTGTGGCCTTGTGTTAGGGGCCGTGCAAATTTTTGTTTTTTTTCCAATTTTTATTTTTTAATTTTTTCTTTGGCTGGGAGCTAAAATTATTAGTGATGTCTTCTGAAATGCAGAAACTGGCAAGGGAGCCTTCAGTGGTAGAGATAAAGAAACTTAAAAAGTCTAATTTAGTATTGTTAGGCCAGGAATTTGGCCTAGAATTAAATGTCGCAGATAAAAAGTGGACTTTGGTAAATGAAATATTAGAACATTGTATTGATGAAGAACTATTGGCAAGTGATACACCTTTATGCCAGCCTAGCCAAGCAGAAAGTGCAACTCATAGGGAAAGTGAATTAGCTTTAGAGTTAGCAAAAATAAAATTAGAGGAGCAAAAACTCAAAACCGAGGAGGCTAGAATTAGAGCGAATGCCACTGGACCTCCACCTGCCGGGGATCTAAACCACAGGCATTATGAGAAAAAGCATAATTTGCCTGAATTTTCCGAGTCTGACCCTGAAAGGTTTTTCAACCATTTTCAGAGAGTGGCCACGTCCATGAACTGGCCAAAGGAAGAGTGGGTGAAAATCCTACAGGGAAGACTTAGGGGTAAAGCACAAGATATTTTTATAAACATGCCTGACGACGAGTGTTTCGAATATGATAAAGTCAGGGAATGTATTTTGCGGGCATATGAAATTACTCCTGAAGCTCACCGCCAAGTTTATCGTAACCTTAGGCCTACTCACAACCAACCGCTCACTGAATTTGTGAATGATCAAATTCGATTATTTGATAGATGGATTCGCTCGGCGAAAGCCGAAACATACGAGGCTCTCAGGAACTTAATTTTAATGGAGCATTTCATAGATATTATGCCAGAGAACGTATCAAATTACATTAGAGGAAGGGTAGAGGTAAATTCTAAAATAGGGGATTTGGCCAAGTTGGCAGAAAACTACCAATTGGCGGGCAAAAGGCCCAATAAAAATAATTATACCCCACAGAGTAGCAAAACTTATACCCACAGCCAGTCCAGACCAGCTCATTCTAACCCTTTACCTAATGCACCTTCTGTTTCAGACATAACTAACCCTGTTAAAGTGTCTAGCCCAACGGCACCTAAAGGTGAACCGAAGGGTAATTCTGTTAGTAATGTCTCTTCTCCCCGACGTTTTTGTGGTCACTGTAATCGTCCAAACCACACTATTAGCCGTTGTTGGCAACTGCACCCTGAAAAAAGACCCAATGCTCTAGTTGTGACACAGGGCTTGAGGCTTTCAGAAGGGTTAGGGAGTAAGACCTCCAACCCACACTGGTTGGACTTGCTTACCCCATTCTTATCGAAAGGGAGACTACTTTTGTCTGAGGGTTCTTCCTGGAAGGACGTGGTGATCTTCCGAGACACCGGTGCCATCCAGACTTTAATTTTAGAGAGTGCATTGCAAGGTGCCAACACTCTCGACACTGGAGAGGTGGTACTGGTCGAGGGTGTCACTAGTGATACTCGGGCAGTACCCCTCCATAAGGTTACCCTGGAATCTGATTTCCACAAGGGTGTTTGTACAGTCGGAGTCACTCCATACCTACCTTTCCCTAATGTTGATGTAATAGTTGGTAATGATTTAGCAGGGGATAAGGTAGGGGACTCCAGACTGCCTATTATGTTGCCTACCCCTAAGGTTTGCCTGGATCCACCCGCCGCAGAGGATAATGTTGTGTACCCTGCGTGCGCGGTGACCAGGTCTATGGGACTTAAATGTAAGGGCAGCCCTGTGCTTGCCAAGGTGGTAAATCCCGAGGTCACGAGGAGCTTTCCGAGTGGTGAAAACCAAGTGGACCTCGCGGACACATTCATGGCCCGACTCGATGACGTGGCCGAGGACATTGTGGAGAGCCTGCCACCGCCACCTACAGAGAGTAGTGGGGAGGTGGAGGAGAACACTGTTGAGCCTCGGCCAATGGCATCTGACCAAGGCCTAGATGCCTCCTTGAGTGAGTTACAGAAAGCTGACCCCACTCTTGCAGATTGTCATGAAACAGCCGTCTCTATGGAGGAAATTGTAGACGCAGCAACTGGGTACTACTACAATGATCGGATTTTGATGAGAAAATGGAGACCACAGAGTGCTCCCTTGTCAAATGAGTGGGAGGTAGTCCACCAGGTTATGTTGCCGACCTGCTATAGAGAAAGGGTTTTGGCAGCTGCTCATGATGATCCTATGGGGGGACATCAAGGTATTAATATTACGTATCACAAAATTTTAAAGTATTTTTTCTGGCCCAAGCTGAAAAGCGATGTGGCAAAATTTTGTAATGCGTGTATTGTTTGTCAACTGGTTGGGAAACCAAACCAGACTCCACCTAAAGCTCTTCTAAGGCCTATTGTCGTGCCGGAGGAACCATTTTCTCATGTGGTAATGGACTGTGTTGGACCATTACCTAGAACTAAGTCTGGTAATATTTACCTAATCACGATGATGTGTATCACTACTCGTTACCCAGAGGCTTTTGCTGTAAGGAACATCCGAGCAAAAACTGTTGTTGCTCGTATGTTGCAATTTTTTTCCACTTTTGGACTGCCTCGGGTCGTGCAAACTGACAATGGTACTAATTTTAAGTCTGATGTTTTCGAGCAATTTTGTAAGGAACATGGAATAACTCATAAGGTTTCCAGCCCATACCATCCACAGAGTCAGGGGGTAATTGAACGTTTCCATCTAACTCTGAAGCAGATGTTGAAGACATCGTGCGAGAGTTCCCACACCTTCTGGGATGAGAATTTACCGTATGTTTTGTTTGCGGCTAGAGAGGGATTACAAAGTTCACTGGGCTGTTCTCCTTTTGAGTTAGTCTTTGGCCATAAAGTTCGTGGACCCTTGCAAATGTTACAGGAGAATCTGTTAGGGAACGTAACGTTATCCGAAGGTTCGGCTTTCTTTGCGCAACACCACCAGAGACTCAAGGACTGCAAGGCGGCTGCATTTAAGTATCTTGGCAAGGCCCAAGAAAAGATGAAAGAACGTAACGATGCTAAATCTAAGTTACGGGTATTTCAGCCTGGCGACCCTGTCCTGGTATTAAAGCCTCGACTAGGGAACACTATGTCCCACAAGTACGAAGGCCCCTTCATAGTGACAGAAAAGACTGGGGACCTCACGTACAAAGTGAGGCACTCTGACAAACGTAACCAGGTAATGCTCATACATGTAAATCGACTGAAGAAGTTCCAGGGCCCCAGGCCCATTGCACTAACCAATGTTTCCATTTCCAGTGAGAGAGGGGATGATTGTTCTGGGGACCCAACTAATCTCATTTTCAATAATTCTAGTTCTGTGAATGCTGTGGAGGAACTGTCCCATTTGCAGATGGCCCAACGTGAAGAGGTGCAGTCGTTGGTTGCTGAATTCTCCAGTCTGTTCGGGGATGTCCCGACCCAGACTGATGCCATTTGCCATGATGTCGAATTGACGGACTACACTCCCATTCGCCTTCAACCCTATCGGATGAGTCCAGAAAAGAAGGCCATCGTACGGAAGGAGGTCGACTTCTTGCTCCAGCACGGCCTCATCCGGCCGAGCCAGGGCTCTTGGTGCTCGCCCTGCCTTTTGGTCCCCAAACCAGACGGCTCCTGGCGATTATGCACCGACTATCGGCAGCTCAACAAGGTGACCATTGAGGATGCCTATCCGCTGCCCCTCCTCGAGGACTGCATCGACGAGTTGGGAAATGCCAAGTACGTTTCGAAATTCGACCTCTCGAGGGGGTATTATCAAATCCCACTCACTGAACGTGCTAAACAGCTCACCGCGTTCGTGACACCCGAGGGTGTTTTTGAGTATCAAGTGTTACCGTCCGGCTTGCGTAATGCCCCTGCCACGTTCCAGAGACTCATGAACTCTCTACTCGCTAAGGTGCCAAATTGTCGGGCGTATTTAGATGATATCGTGCTGTTTGACAGTAATTGGGCTGACCACATAGCTAGGTTACGCCAGTTGTTTGCCATCTTGAAAAGGGCAAATCTTACCTTAAATGCTAAAAAGTGTCATTTTGGCCAAGGCACAGTGACGTACCTCGGTTATGAAGTGGGCCAAGGAAAAGTGTTACCTAGGCAAGATAAAATCAATGCCATTCTGGAGTATCCAGTACTAAAGTCTAAAAAGGACGTTCAAAGATTTATCGGTATGTGTGCGTACTATCGACGTTTTTGTCAGAACTTTTCCAGTGTTGCCACTCCTCTCACAGACTTGTTGCGGAAAGCCGTTAAATTTAAGTGGTCATCAGACTGTGCAGAGGCATTTAAAAATTTGAAATTGATCTTAGCTTCCGCCCCAGTGCTTGCTAGTCCTAGGTTCGACCGACCGTTTAAAATTCAGGTTGACGCGTCTGACTCGGGTGCTGGTGCAGTGTTGTTGCAAACTGGGGATGATCAGGTGGAACACCCAGTATATTATTACTCTGTGAAATTCGACAAGGCGCAACGCAATTATTCAGTGGTAGAAAAAGAGGCGTTGGCGCTAGTATTAACATGTAAAAAGTTCGAAGTTTACCTCACAGGTAATATAGTGGAAGTGTACACGGACCATAACCCACTAGTCTTCCTGACTCAGATGAAGGGTATGAATAAACGCATCCTCAGGTGGGCGTTGTACCTACAGGACTTCAATCTTTCCATTACCCACCTACCGGGCAGACTCAACGTGATAGCCGACGCTCTGTCCCGGTTGCCTGAATAACATTCATCTGAGCCACAGAAAGCCATTTACCAACTGTCATGCTTTAGTTATTTTTTTTTAGGTTCTCCTGTGACATTAAATATTCCGTGTCCAATTTATTTACTTCCCTGTTCTTTTATTTTTGTTGTGTATGTTTTTTTTCTTTCAGAGAACTCCTTTGTATTTTTTTTTTTTGCAGAGAAATTGCTTTTGATTGATTTTTTGTTTTTGTCATATGTTTTTCTTTTTGTTCTCTGTATACTCTTACAAAAAAAAAATATGACTACTATTCTAGTAGTCACATTTTTTTTTTTTCTCTGAAGGGGGGAGGAGTGTTACGACCCTGGGTTCTCCAGTGGAAACCAGAGGTCAAAATTGAGCTATTAAACTTCCTGGTAGCACAGTTGGGCATCTAGAATGTCAATTGTTTGTATCTTCCCTGCCAGACGTAAGACTATTATTGTTTCTCAAAGAGCATTTAAAGACTGAGCTGGGGGTTGATTATTAAATAATAACATAGGCACCAACTTTGCTTACTAATACTTTCTAATCATTCATAAAGTAACAATACGTTGCATAGGGGAAGATCTTTAATGTGCTTAGCTGCACGATCAATTAGGCTCCTCCCGGCACCAAGAGATGAGGGAGGCAGCTGGTGGCTAGCTCGGTCTTCTCTTGGCTGGTGGCGTGAGGTTAAGACCTACTCTGTGGCTGTATCCCTACTCTCCTTCCTTCTCCTCTTACTTATTTCCCTTACCTGAAGTTCCTGTACCCTTAAGTTAAGTATTATATGGTGTAAGTGTGCCTACTCTGGTAGTAACGATTGGTGAGACCTGGGGTTAGTATTTTGCCAGTGTTTGGGTACCCCTAAGTGTTGTGTTTTGTATTAGGGTCCCACGTGGTTTCACTACCCTAAGCTGCATCCAGCTTCAGTGCTTATCCAGTAGTACTTTACCCTAGCTTGTTATTAGTGTAAACCTTGTATCCTGCCTACGTGGACCAAGGCTTTTAACGTAAGATAGTGTGGTAAAGTTATTATTATTATTGTTATTGGTGTGAGTGTATATGGGGGGTTGTTAACGGGTTAATAAATAAGTACATGAATTACAGAGTATCTCTTCTTCCAAGGTGGGAGCGCAGTGATCAACCCTTAGACTAACATTTATGGTCTTGTAGCAAGTTATTACTACTGTGGATAGTTTATTTTGGGGGCCGGGCCTTTTAGCTCTCCCATATTTGATACTCCTGTCTTCTAACTACCTATACCCCTTAATAGTACCAGTACCCCATAGAAGCCCCACTCATATCATTTATAACAGCTGGGATGTTTTATTGAAAGTGGCCACGAGTCTTTGAAACTAGACAAGCGAACTCTAACCTCACTATATTTTTCATGATGTGGAGTTTTATGCGAGAGTATCCCCTTGGGTAATTTGTTTTTTTGATCTAATTCAAATTCCAAATCTTTATTATACTTAATATACTTGGGTTCTATGAGATAAGATGAAAATTCAATAGGAATATTACCTACTGGTTCGCCCTTCAAAAATGGACATTTAGGGCTTATTCTCCTATGAAATTCACTAAGTTTAATAGTGTTGTTATTTAAAATGAGTATTATATCTTCATTGAAATAATCGTCATCATTTAAAATATCATCCCAAGAATTTACATAGACATAACAAAATGCACAAGCGCATTCTATTCCTTTTTTCAGATAGAAGAAGCCATTAGTTACCAACTCTTTGGGCTTTGGGTTACTTACAGGCCAATTAATAAATGTTTCTAATCGCTCTTGCTCGTATTTTAAATCATTGTCTATACACAGCATCTTTTATACTGATTATTCCTTGTGTCTTTTCTTCTATATATCAACATAAAATATTTTTTTTTTTACTGAATAGTTAAAATAGCTTTTATTTCATCATTAGTAGTTAAAAAATGTATTTTTAATTTGGTTGATTCTTTATTTTTTCTTAGTAAACCTACCTCCACATATGAATTTATATTAAATATATTTATTGGCAGAGGTTTATAATTATTATTATTATTATTATTATTATTATCATTATTATCTATTACATATATATTTGCTTGATTTACATTAGCTTCACTAAATAATTTTTGAACTGAAATACTCACACAAGCCATAATATTTTTCATATCTTGATTAAAAGGTGAGGAATATGATGATGGGGGAAAAATATAAAAAAATTTATTGCTTATATCAATTAAATCTGGAATAGTTTGCCCAGATATATACTGCATATTAATATTTTTTTTATATACTATTAATGAAAATTGGTTCAACTAGAACCATACACACAAATCCACATTCACATTACAAAGTAATATATATGACACAGCATAAAGTATTCTGTGATAACATATGCTATTGACCTCAGAAACATTGACAGAGTTTATCATGTTATGAATTCAACAAAAATCATCTTAAATAATCATATAATTATTTATGCAACCTTTATTCCCATTTTCTTAAGAATAGAAATTAATTTCTCCTGGTTTCTAAAGATTTCCTGATAAAGTGACACTTTATGTTTAAGAACTTGGTTTTCTTGGATCAGATTATTCATATCCAGCACAAGTTTTTCTGTGGTCAACGTATTGGCAAGTAATTGATGAATCTGTTGGTGGGTCAAGATTAAAATACGGGACCCTTTACTTGCAAGAAGAATTTCCTTCATTGTTGTTATGGGTTGATTTTCTTCACTTGGGTCTTGGGGACAAGGACGCTTTTGGGAAGTTGAAACAGTCTTTACTCCAATCTCGTTTCCTTGGGAAATTCTGGTACGTCCATAGGTTCTGGGTCTGGCGGGTCTGGTACTACTTCCAGCATTTTCTTGACCTATTGCTCCATTTGAATTTACTCCAATGTCGCTTCCTTGGGAAATACTGATAGGTCCATGTGTTCTGAGTCTGGCGGGTCTTACACTTCTACTGGCATTTTCTGCACTGAGTTCATGGGAAGTTGTTGCAACAACAGTCTGACCTACTGTGGAAGATGATGGAGTTGCCGCTCCAGTTGAATTTACTCCAATGTTGCTTCTTTTAGATAATTGCTGTTGTGTTCTGGGTCCTGCTAATTTCGGAGGCAATGGGTCCACTCTAACTCTAGCAGCGAAAGTAGATGTTCTGCCTAAGTCTAAACAAACCGAACCATCAGTTATTCTGTTATAGCCACTGCCTGGGACACGTACTAAAGACCTTATTAGCAATTTCATGTCAAATTCATATGGTGCAACCATTATGAAAAACACTGTGCGCTCTCTTATTATATATGATCAATTGTTATCCACTTCCCTAGAAAGAAACTTCCAACAGACAAAGGGTGGTTGTAGACCAGTTGATGGATAGGTTGGTTGGGTGGTTGTTGACCAGTTGATGGATAGGTTGGTTGGGTGGCTGTTGACCAGTTGATGGACAGGTTGGTTGGGTGGCTGTTGACCAGTTGATGGACAGGTTGGTTGGGTGGTGGTTGAGCAGTTGATGGACAGGTTACTACCGTGAAAGAAAAAAAAAAATATTTGAAAAAGAATAAGACACATACACACATACATTAGTATATTAAATATCTCTGTAGCTGAGAGAGCCGTCTATAATAACCTTTCGATATGATGCGGAGCCTGGTCAGAAGGTGTGGACCTCTTAGCAGGAGTTGAATAAGACTAACTGCAGTGTTTCCGTCGCCACCTACCATAACTCGCTTATCTTTTGCCCTTCTAGCCCCCCCCCCCCCCATCATCCCCAACTCAGCATTGTTGTATATTGCAGTTGTGACTCAATAATTAGAGAGTCGCTTAGTTGAATGCCGCCATACCATCTTCAAAACTACACTGGCTATAACTTCATTAAAGTAATCGACATATATAAGCTCACCTTTATGATGGATGTGATTGATCAGAAGCTCATGTTCATTTTCATAATAAATATATTTTTGTGATAACTGAAGAATCATCATTTTATACAATTGTCATTTTGATATAGGATATGACATAAAATAAAGCTTGAAAATATCAACAATGTTTTCGTTATTTTTTGGGAATTGCCTGCTGATCTTCCTTAGACTAGTACAACGTAAAGTCCCAGTTCTGACTAAGCACTGTGTCAGCTGAGCCATAAATAAGTATTCGTGGCCGCCGGCCATCCACTGACGGCCAGTTCTGACTAAGCACTGTGTCAGCTGAGCCATATATATAGTATTCATGGCCGCCGGCCATCCACTGACGGCCAGTCACACACTCTTCGCTGCTCTTCCAAAGAAAAAAAAAAAGTGGTACGAAAAGCTCTCTTCAGAAAGAACTCACGCTGTTTCCTCAGATGGAATTAGAATGTAAGCTTATTCCTCATACAAATATAATATGTGATATTATTTTTTCTCAAAAGTATCAGACACCTGATGAAATCCAAAACAATTAAAATATACCTTGTCATTTGAAATCTCGGTTAATTACAAGGTTAGTAATGCCTGTGTGAAAATTGGCCATAACACCAAAGATCCTCATCGAGTTGATTTGGCTTATTACACACTGGAGAATGGTGGCAAATCTTTACAAACTCACACTTACTATGAACTTGAACCCCTTTTCCAATCTCTGATGTCTCTTATTTTTTTTTTTTTTTTTTTGAGGGGGGGGGGAGGTATTTACAAAATTCCTTTCTCTAATGAGTTGACTGCTTACCATCGACATCCTCTTATTTATTTTCAACTATTCCTCCCCTTATAGTGTTTATATGTCTATCCTTCAGATTCTTTTTCTCTGTTAATGCCTCGACTTGTCGCCTGCCTTGAGTCTTATCTTTTGTCCTTTGTTTTGCGTCTTTTAAGTTCGTTTTATCTCTTTTTTTGTGTGGTTGTTTTCTCAACAGTTCCAGGCGAAGAAACTTTCTGAGAAGCGATTGCTTTTAAAATGCTGTCATCACCCAATACACTTTTGTACTTAACTTTTAGGTTTTTAAGGAACCACGATTTTTCTGCTTCCATATTAGCCTCGTGTAATAACGCAATCGATTTTAAATTCTTCTTTTCGTTATCGATAGACACAATTTGATTATTATCCTCATAGTTGCTTATAGAATACGTACCATTTATCAGTGTTAATTTACTAATATTGTATAGAATTGTGAAAACGGGTGCTATTTCTATAGCTTCATTTATCATCGGTATGTTCAATATTTCAGATAGCATATCTTTGTGGTTATACATTTCTCTTGAAAAATAAAGGTTTAATTGAATGGAACGCCGAAGAATATTATCGTTTATTACCGTGACAAGATTCTTATAGAACTGGGCGCAGAATATAAATTGGAAGATATGATTTGAAAGTGAAATAAATAATTGCATCATTTCAGATTTCGCCATTTCATTCTTGCAAAACATTTTTCTCATTGAGAGTTTTTCGAATGCTGATCTTAAATACTTATTGTTGCATGTCCCGGCCAATTAAGCATCGAGCTGAGTAGTGACAGCTTGGATGATTAATGTGAATTTATTCATTTGAGTTTCTTCATATTCTATGGGGTCCACCGAAGTCTCATCATGGTTAATCATCGACAAATGCATTCTTGTCTCACTTAATTCTGAAAGCATTTGTTTGTTGGAATCCTGGAGACTATCATTTGTCTGTTGAATGGTCAACAGGTTAGAAGTTATTGTTTCATTTTCTTCTTGTAAGGTCTTAACGTGTAACTCATTTTGTTGTTGTAAAGCCAGTATTTCATGAATATTATCAGAAGGGGACTTACCAATCACGTTCAAGATAATGTAATAAAAGCGTTGTATATTATTTGCATTCAAATCTTGCCTTATTTCCTTCTGGAATAATGTATATAGAATAGTAACGAATGCATAAACTTTTATAACTTCCTCATTCGTTCCATTATGATCTTTTTCCAGGTCAACAATTCGTTTGTTTATATTTTCTTTAACTAAAACTATTGATGCCACCGCGTCTATTAACAATTTAGCAACATAATTAGGTTCGTCTAATTGACGTTTTAAATGATCATTTTCATTTACATAAGGTATTATTTGACGTTCGTGTTCATATACTGTTTCATCGATAATATTAGTTTTAAATTTTTCTAATATTTCATTAAATAAATTTCTTTCTTCCTCGTTAGTAAAAATATTAAGAATATTATTATTTTGGTGTAGATCATTATTATTAATATAATTTAAACGGGAAATCCTATCTCTAATGTCCTTTTCACGTTCTTCGTGAATGTAGTTATCACGTTCGGTATTTAACTGATGAATGAACTTATTTATTATTGCTTCAATTTGTGATTTTCCTGTTGCTTTCGATTCATTATCATCATTTAAAGGAAATATGCTTGAAAAACAATGAATTATATCGCTATTCGATAATGTAGGTTTTGTATAAAGTTGCTCTAATGTTTCAATATTATATTTATTTGCTTCATTTATATTCTTTACTAATGTATTATATTCATCATACTTTATTTTTTTAGAATTTTCACAATCTAGTAGTTTTTGTTGGCATTCTTGAACATAATTGTTTTGGGATACTAATAAATTATTATATTCTTTTTGGTCTGATTGTTTATCATAGTTGCATTTTTGTAAGGCTTGTTGGCATTCCAGAAATTGTATATTCTGGATCCTTATATCGTTTTCACATGCAGCTAATTTTAGTGGGTATTCATTAAGAGACATTAAATTTGTATTTATTTTCCTATTTAATTCTTCTTGTTGTTGACGACTTATACTAGTATTATTTGAATTTATTAAATCAGTTAGTTTTTCTTTTTCATCAGCTAAGTCTTTTATTTGTTTGTCTTTGTCTTCGGAGATATGTTGAAATTGTCTATCTTTCTCATCTAACATAATTGAATATTCTGTTTCATACTGTTTCTTTTCATTATCGTATTGGATTCTAAGCTTCATTTGATTATCTTGAAGAGTTGAATTTTCCTTCTTTAAATTCTCTATTTTATTTTCTTGGTCTCCTAATTTCTCTGTAAGCTGCACAATAGCAAGTTCTAAATCTCTCACATTTGTATTTAAATCTGTTATTGTGGCATCTTGATTTCCACATTTAATTTCTAATTCACTTTTTTCATTCTCACATTCATTACATTTTTTATTCAAAAGAGCTATTGTTTGTTTTTGTTGATTCTGACTCTTAAGAGGATATGTTTCGGTTATTAATTTAATATATCGATCAGAGATAGTAAACAAATGAAGCATTTTATTCAATAATAGAATTATTCTTTTATCATCATCATTCACAACAACAAAATTGAATTTTTATGAATATACGTTCTCTCAAACCCGAGGAACCATTGTCTGGGAATGTTATAGTATTCAAGATTATTTTAACAATTTCACTCATTTTTTTTTAAATTATTGATTTAATATAATTCTACGATCAGGTGACAATTACCTGATTCTCATAGAAATTGTAGGGGACGATGATGGATTGAGAGAATTAATTGGAAGAGGAGGAGGAGATGGTGGGTGTGTTGAGTAAGTAGGAGGAGATAGTGGTTTCGGAACAGGAACTTTTTTGGATGCTCCATTCCCTTATACCCCTTCTCAACATAGAAATTTTTTTCTCCTGTTCTTTAAACATTTCATACAAAACTGACAAATTTGGTTGAATAATATGGTTTTCATGTTTCAGCTTATTAATATTCAGCAATAGTTGCTGTTGTGTTCTGGGTCCTGCTAATTTCGGAGGCAATGGGTCCACTGGAACTGTAGCAGCGAAAGTGGATGTTCTGCCTGAGACACATACTAAAGACCTTGACAATTGCATGTCATCAAATTCATATGGTGCAACCATTATGAAAAACAGTATGTGCTCTCTTATTTTATATGATCAATTGTTATCCACTTCCCTAGAAAGAAACTTCCAACAGAAAAAGAGTGGTTGTAGACCAGTTGATGGACAGATTGGTTGGGTGGTTGTAGATCAGTTGACAGACAAGTTGGTTGATTGGCTTGACTAGTTTGTGGAATGGTTGTTTGCTTCTTCAGTTCCGCCAGAGATTGAATAGTACTGCTTGTTTGTTCACTTTCACTGTCTAGAAAGTTATATCAAGAGGTAGTATGTAGTGTAGTGTGCTTGGATTGCGACTCTACCACTAATTAATCTATAAACTGTGTTCTGCTGCAGGCTACCTTAGTGACACTTTTATACTACCTTAAAGACAAAAAAACAAATAGAAATATGTATTTTGAAAGGATACACACACACACATTGGTATAACTAAACTACAACTTTTCCTCATCTGAGATTATATCTGGGGAGAGGAATAATATTTCGTCAATAATAATTATAAGGTATTTATTATAGGAATAATAAGATTTGAAATTCATATATTTCCAGCCGGGTTGATAGATAGGATACATTATGTTATGTAAATGGTCTAAAATCATCCTTATTACTGTAGGTGTGGACATATTTTTGTATCCAACACAACTTTCTTGACAATGATGTTTTCTAATTTCTTAGAAGAGTCTTGGGTATGAAGTATTTTCAATATGGTCTCCCTCAGCACCTTCAGCCACCAGCACATCTCATATCATTATCACACATCTAAAACATTCTTTACTATGATATAATTGCTTTAATAGTATATTTTATCTCAGCTCTGCAAATTGGACATGTGGATATGTTTGTTGCACATTTGAAACAAGTGCATATGTGATTACAAGGTAAAAACATTAACTCACTCTCATTCTCCATACAAATCTTACACTCAATCACTCTGTGTCTAATTGTACCTTCTGACTTTGGGAGAGTGGCAACTTGATCAGTTATTCTACCAAATAATGGTTGTGGGTTAGAATCACCAGACATTGGTGGGCTTGGGACAACATCAACTTCAGTCAATGTCAATTCATCAACTATTGTAGATTCTACTTCAGTTCCATCAGACATTGGTTGGCTTGGGACAACACCAACTTCAGCCAATGCCAATTCATCTACTATAGGCTGTATTAAAGTTGTAGATGATTCTACTTGTTGGTTTTGGTCAGAAGCCAACTCAGTTCCATCAGACATTGGTTGGCTTGGGACAACATCAACTTCAGCCAATGCCAATTCCATTAAAGTTGTAGATGATTCTACTTGTTGGTTTTGGTCAGAAGCCAACTCAGTTCCATCAGACATTGGTTGGCTTGGGACAACATCAACTTCAGCCAATGCCAATTCCATTAAAGTTGTAGATGATTCTACTTGTTGGTTTTGGTCAGAAGCCAACTCAGTTCCATCAGACATTGGTTGGCTTGGGACAACATCAACTTCAGTCATTGCCAATTCCATTAAAGTTGTAGATGATTCTACTTGTTGGTTTGTGTCAGAAGCCAACTCATTTCTATCAGATATGGCTGGGCTTGGGACAACATCAACTTCAGCCAATGCCAATTTATTTACTAGACATTTTCTAACTTCGTTTTCCATGTACTGTAAGACTGCTTCAATAAATGACTCAATGTCAAAGAAAGGTAACCCCTTCTCTTTGAGTTGATTATGATACGTTGTCATCACATAATCTTCCTGGAAACCCATTGAAATAAGGTGCTTAGTTATGTCTAGTTCCTTAATAAGTTTGTGTTGATCTTCATTGATATGGGTTATTGAAGGGTTTGTCTCATAAGGTGGCCTTTCCCCTTGAACCTGAAAAAAAAATAAAGTTAATGTTACAAATGGCTTTTATAAAGATTACAATAATAATAGTCAACCTTCATTTCAAGTTACTTAGCTGACATACCTGATCAATGAATTCTTTTCCTTTCATCAAGAAGAGGAAGGTACACTCTGGGTACCAGCGAGCATGTTCATCCCAAGGTATATCATCAGTTTCCCAGTTTCGAAGTCCATTCCCACAATGATAACAGCGCACGTGATCACTTAAACCACAATAGAAGAATCCAGCTTCTGACAATTCAGTTGGTTTCTGTGTTACACGTTCAGGCCAATGGTTAAAGCTTGCTAGGCGACTTTCAAGTGTTAAGTAGTCTTTTCGCTTGGCAATGGTATGTTGGTGAACTCCATTGTCTGTCATAGGACTTAGACCACAGACATCTATTCCTTGTCTATAGGACGAATTTTTACTATTTCTCAGTGGAACGGAATAACCCTCGAATTTTTCATTAAATATCAGTGGAAAATTTCCCACTGGTTGGTTTCGAATGAATTGACAATGGGGAAAATGAAACTGATGTTCGCCTCTGGGAGTGTCTCCTCTTTCCCAGGAACCAAGAATGCCTCGACAAAAGACACAAGCAACGTGGTCATTTGTTCGAAGATAGTAAAAGCCATCACGAGCCAAATCAGATGGTTCTAACCATTCAAGTGGCCAATCTATGTAGGTATCCAAACGTTCCTTTTCAAACCGTAAACTGTCATATGAATCAAACTTCTTAGAAATAGATCTTCTCACGTTCTGATTAAATGTGCATTCTGGTTTCTCTTTCTTATGTAAAGCAATGATTCTATTTTCATCTTTGTTTACGTTCGTGGCATCAATTTGAAAATGGCACATTGAACATTCTAAAAGATTTGCTTTATGAGTATAATAGAAACCCGCCTTTGCAAGTACATGACTGTTTACACTGAAGTTACAGTCCTTAAAAGTCTCCAAACGATTTTTTTCTTCTCTCATTGCTATGAAAACAAAATGTGAGTGTTGTATTAGACTGACTAGTTAGTGACTGAGAGAGGCATCTCTCTCTCTCTCTCTTTATATAATACACAATCTCCCTCCCCCCTCCTCCTCCTCCTCCTCCTCCTCTTCCTGTTGACTCATAGACTTAAAATTGGGACTATAGAGTTTATCAGCTGAAATCCTTTACCAGATCCTAGTAAAAAGCTGAAATAATGGTAAGAAAAATATAGGGAACTAAGTGGAAATTCTGTGATAAAAATAGAAATTTTAATTGTGGATATTTTACTACATTTTTTACACTCAACCTGGGCACCCCCCCCCACAAAAAAAAAAAAAAAAAAAATTCACGTCCCAGATAAAAAAAATACTACTACCTAACTACGTACTTATTTTTATTGATGAACACTTTATATATCATGTGTAAATCAAAATTCCAGTCTAAAAGTTGTCATCCCTACCACAGGTGTTACTAGAAAACATATTTTAATTAATTGTCCCTAGTCCACTTCTCGACAGTAATGAAGACGGTAATTTGTCTCTATAGACTTCGAGTTGGTTGTCTTCCCAATGCCTTCAGCTGTATAATAAAGTTACTAACCACCTAATTCTTCTTCTTCATCATCTTCAAAATTGTCGGTCAAATTTTTTTCAAAAAGAAACCTGCTCCATATTGTTGGAAATTGGGGCCTAATATCTTCCACAGCAATATTTTTTTTTCTACTTTTTCATTTAGCCACTGTAGAAAACTTTTCCCCATTTCCTGAAAGTAATGATAATTATTTATTAGTGTTATAAATCCCTTATTTTTCAACCTAATTTTTCAAATAATTAATTTCTTAAGAGAGTCTTTTTATGAAAACAAAGTAGGTAGGTGCTTTACCCATCATACTCACCTTACATCTTTGTAAAATATAAATCGAGAACTTGAGCCATTTCTGAATTTCATTTAGTCGTAATTGAGTTAAGTGAATATTATTCTCTAAACTCCAATTTTGCTTGTTTTTTTTCTTGGATAAAAAACAATAAACTGCTTTTTCCCTCAAGGCTCTAAGTATTACATACCATCTTGTTTTTACTTTTATCATTCCAATTGTTTCTTCATTCTCATTTAAAAAATAAAAAACTTCACCTTCTTTGTAAAGATCACTTCGCACCTGTAAAAATAATTTAATAATATAGTTTCATAAAAGAAATTGTATTGAAAAATGTGACAATATAAATTGACACTTCCTTGTACAATAGACTTTTTGTTTGCCTACCTTATTCTGGTGTTTCACTACATCTTTAGCTTCAATTATTGAATAAGCAGGAGATATAAAGCCTAATGCCGTAAACAGGTTGAGTGTGTAGTGTGGAGGTAATGCAAGAAGGCTAGTCTCTTCATATTCGTTGTACAATGGAGTAAAACAGATAACGTTGAGTTGATGCTTATCCAAGTGACTGAGGTTAACAATATGTTGGTTGTCAGGTTGAAGAAGCTCACACACAGCTGTACATTTAGTATAGTGTAAGATACTATATACCAAATGTCGATTCATAATATCCATATTATTCAATGTATCCCACAGTGATCTGGCCACAACTTTAGCAACAACATAACGTTCTCCATCATACCGCTCAATGTCTTCCCTTTCTCCAATTAACATATGAACACTTTTACTCC
Source organism: Procambarus clarkii (assembly GCF_040958095.1). NCBI lineage: Eukaryota > Metazoa > Arthropoda > Malacostraca > Decapoda > Cambaridae > Procambarus > Procambarus clarkii. Next base: position 24,366,301 of record NC_091220.1, read on the forward strand.
CAGTAATTAAAAAAAATTTACCATTAATGTATCTGCCACTGAAATGAGCTGATTCACCATTCACTTTAGTCATACAAACTACTTTAGAAGTAGTAGTACTGAGATCTTCTAAGCAATATTGTTTCCATAGATCATTTGTTTCCGGTTGTTTATCATCCTCATCACCAATACCACCAGTAAATTTTTTATTGGCAAAGATCACTAAATCAAACTGTCCCTTAAACTCCAAGAGTGTTACACCACGAGGAACATTTTTTCGAACTTCAGGATCATTGTTGTAGATTGTGTCATCAGGGCCATAGCAGTTGACCTTTATATCATGAAGAATAGCAGGGTCGTCTTCAGGGGATAGGATTCCATGTGGGACATTTGCACTTATTCTTTTTATCTTCTTTTTTTCTTTCAATGTTTTTAAAAGATTTTCATACCTACAAACAAAAGAAAAAAAAAAAAAGAAGTAATAATTTATTGGGGTATGGATATTATAAAAATATATATATGATATATATTATTAACATATTATAATAATGATACTTACAATTCCGAAGACTTTAAACTGTTTTCAGCATAGCAAATCATCTTCTGAAATGATGCTCCAAATGTATCTGGAAGTTTTTCTTTCATCTTGTTTTGGTATATGTTATCAAGGGTCATCATTAACATATTTATAGAAAGTGGTGAATCCATAGTTGTTGTATATGTCAACAATTAAATAATATTAAATAGTTATCACTATAGATATATGCATGCTGCATCAGACCACTTAACACTGAGGTAATAATACTGGGCATAACGCTTTTATATACTTGAAGGCGATTTAACTCACCCCTCCCCCTCCTCCTCTTCCTCCTCCTCCTCATCCTCCTACTCCTCAAGTCAGAATTGAAAAGATAGATATAAAAGAATTCAACTGTCAGTTACAACCCTAGTCCTGTGCTGTATCTAGTGAGTCCACTTTGATAATAATATAATATAATTATATTGACTTAGTTTGGGTAAGGTAGGGTCTTGTTTGGTCTTACTCTAATTATTTGTCCTGCATCACCTTATACTATCTTAGATAAAAATGTTGATTGATCAGTTAAGTTACATATGCCTTAACATATTTTCTTTTTTTTTTTTTTTTACATTCACAGATTTGAAATAGATCACCATTATGACTGATATTAACGAGACAACAGCAAATTTTGAAAATGATAAGACTCTGAGTGAACCCAACCCTACAGGCAAAGCAATGAACCCCAACGAAATATGGGAAGCTGAATCTGTAAAGACTGAACTCAACCCTACTAACCCCAATGAAATATGGGAAATTGAATCTGTAAAGATTATGTTAATAAAACTTGAAGAAATACTACTAAAGTGGGGAATAAAATATGAATTATTCATGAGACAAAACAATGGAGTCAAGCTTGAAAATACCTATCAAGTGATTTTGATGTCGAAGGCCTCATCACAGGAAAAAATTGAAATAGACCATATTAAAGTAGTATTTCAAGATGATGGATTGGTTTTGTTTAATGGGTGTGATAACAACTTACACAAATATGTTGTGTGTGAGTATACCCTCATCCAATTAACTATCCGTAGTTTTTTTAAATATGAAGAAAAATTACCCACTACTTTGTACATACGAATTTTTAAAGATGAATGGGCATCCAGCCCAGCGTGGGATAACTCCAAACCCACCTTCACGTATATAGACAGTCTTCACAATACCGACATATGACAACTTGTACTGACACTCACCGGAACTAGTGCCAGCCATACTGACATTATCATCTTACTTTTTAATTATACTACATCTGTTCCCATTCTGGGCTCACTTTTTATTTAGTGAAAAATTACAGTGAAATTAAAAGGTGCCCCATTCCCCTACCTATGTACACTAGAATAATAAAGGCAAAATTAAAAAAAAATAAAGCAATATATTTTATAATTCATACACACTTTTATTTAGTGAAAATTACAGTGGAATTAAAAATGAAATGAGGCAGCCTTCAACTGTTCGAAATTTTTTTTTTTTTTTAAATCAGCAATCTCCTGCCAGAGGTTTGTATTCTTCTTCTTCAGGTCGGTGATGTACCCACGTTAGTCACTGTGCGGAAGTTTTGAATAACATTGGCTCTTTGGTCCCATCATAAATTAATATGACTTCCAAGTGGTTGCACATATCAATTCCTCAAAAGAAAGGCGGGTTGTTTCAGCCTTCCAACTCTTTAATTTCATTTTTTAAATCATCAATCTCCTGCTTGAGGTCGGTGTAGTTCTGCTTCAGGTAAGTGATTATTTTTAATAACTCTTGCTCTATCATCTTCAATAGTGTGTTGTTCTGATTGATGTCGGTGTTGTTCTGCTTGATGTTGGTGATTATTTTGCTGATTAATTGTAACAACTCTTGGTCTGTCTTCAAAAGTATTGTCTCATTCTGCTTGATGATGTCGATATTATTCTGCTTGAGGTTGGTGTTGTTCAGCTTGATGTCGTGGATTATTTGTAACAACTCTTTCTCTATATTCAATATTAGTGTCTCCTCTTCCTCTTCCCAGCAGAGTTTCAAGTTTTTTTTCAGCGTATCTTTCTCCATCCTGGGGTTCATCTGAGGAGAGAGCATCTCGGACTACTTTTTCTTTGGAAGAGCAGCGAAGCTGGCCATCAGTGGATGTAATATAAGAGTGAGAGTGGTCGGCGGCAACGAATATTTATATATATGGCTCAACTGACACAGTACTGCTCCGGGCAACCAGCTATTACATTACTAGGTGGACTTCGCCGCCATGAGTTTGATCACAAGGTTTTCAACACTTTATCTAAAATATCACTTTTAAAAATGTTGACTTCAACCTTCAACGGTCCAAATGTTTTTTATTAAATCAGTATTCTTCTGCTTGAGGTTGGTGGTGTTCATCGTTTTTTCTAATCAATATTCTTTGGATTGAGGTGTATTGATGTAACATCAATAAGCATTGTTTCAATTTTTTTTCAGCGCAGCTTCTTTACCTTAACTTGTGGGCGACAGAAAGTTAATGAAATTGGGGAGTATGACTGCTACGGGATGCCCACTCACGGATGCGATCCCACTATTGCTCGACACCGGTGCTTTTGGCTGCTGGGTTGAAGAAGTTACGTAAAAAAGTGAATTTGAATTAAAAATGCCCAAATACTAGAAAAAGGTTGGGGCCTGGGAGCCTTTTTGAAAAATTTGGGTTGGGGTAGGATAATAAAATAAATTAATTTGTGGAAATATTATAATATATTCAGTATCTCATTCTTTTACCTTTTTTTACCCCAATTATTTATTTAGAGTGACTAACAACTACTATTTTCTGATTGAACTGTCCATTCATGCTTATTTTGTAAAAGTATTTTCTTGGGGAAATAAGCCACCACAATGCAGCCAACAACATTCAGAAACCGGTTTCAAGGTTCTGCTATACAGGCATTCCTCATTTTTTTCTCCAGTCTGTGTGATTTTATCCATGATGGCTTCTATCTTCCATTTAGTGTCTGTCACTTCGACATCTCTTTTTGGGAAGTTGCGGAGCTGTGTAGTAGCAAATAACAAAGACATTAACATATTCTCTACCGAATAAATTTTAACAGAGCATAGGAATTCACAGATTAAAAAAAAAAAAAATTTAATCACAAAAAAATAAATAACGTGCAACTGAAATTAATCCTCTTATTAGTAAAGTTAATTACAAATACATACCTGTGCCTGTTGTTGTTTCCTGACCGAAGACACGTTCCTCCACATTCTCCTGCTTCTCCCATTCCTCCCCTGACTTGGTGTCATCATCTCCATCTGAAGACCATGGCCATTTGATTTTTCTAGAATCAAGCTTCCTTAGTGCCTTTTCTTTCTTCTTCATCTTTCTCTTTATGGCCTTATTTAGTATCAAGCCCTTTAGTTTGTCAATCAACCGGTCACTTTCGAATGTGTCTGAGGACGACGATAAGGACGACGATGAGGACGACGATAAAGACGATAATGAGGACGAAGATGAAGAAGATGACCTTGCTTTTACCGTTGATTCAACCAAACAAGACATTTGCTCAAGTAAGACAGATGCAGCTTGACCTCTTTCAGCTTGTTCTTTTGCTTCCCCAGAAGAGTTAGTAGTTATCTCGAAACCCTTCATCAGTTCGGAAACAAGGGGTGGGGGAGGATAGAGGGAGGAAAGAACGAATAACAATAAATTAAAATTACTATTATAATTGTATTTTACTGTAGTATAATGAATAAAAAATCAATCTCTAAATGTTAATTTACCTGAAAGAGACAAATAATTACAAGTCAATCGTTTTACACTATACTCTCTTTATATGTTTCCAAATGGCTTAGGAAGTGGTATATTCTGACTTGTTCCTTCAGCTTCGGCTGTACCTGATCATTGCACACATAAGTAGTTAATATAGGCACTATAACAATAAGAAATACGAGTGTGTGGTTTTTTTTATGATTTGATTCATAAACTGAACTGGTAAGGAATTGATTATTGAAGCTTGTTGTTATGATGGACTAGATGACTGCATATGGATCAATAGTTAAACTGTAATGACGCCCGCCACTACCCTACTGAATGATAAACTGCTTAATTTCAGTAGACTGTACACCTGACACTGGAGCTGGAGAGAGAGCAAGGGTTTGTGACTCTTAAATAGGCAGAAATTCTCCTTTTATACCACTATCCCATCCCCCTCCCTCCGCCATAGGTTGCTGAATCAATACAAGTTATTTTCATTAATATTTTCTATATTTTTATTAATATAGGCCGATTACTAAATTCTAATTCTGATTATTTTGTTAGATCATAAACACATAATTTAATGGATAAGTAGTATATAATCAAAGGCTGAATGTTTTCTTAAAATCTTTCTATTCTCTTTCCCTCTTTTTTGGAGTTGAGTTAATTTGCCTACTCCCCTGACCTGCTACTCCTTTTTTTAATTTTTTTATTATTATCCCCCCCCCCCCAAAAAAAAAGTCCTTTTTATCATCCTTCTTTTCGTCTAGCATTATTACATCCTCTTCTATTTCCTTTTCAACCTCCTTCTTTTCTTCTAGCACTATTGAACTAGTGTCATTTATTGGTTTAATATCCTCATTCTTTACCTTCAACTGATGAACTGGTGTCATTTATTGGATTAATATCAACTTCCTCTTCCAATTGCTTTCCATCTGTTCCTCTCCTATTCATGAACTGTTTTCCTCTTTGATTCTTTTTCAGAGTCAATATTTCATTTTTTCGTCTGTCTTGGGTATTTAATTTTGATCGTTGTTTGGCATCTTTTTGTTTTGTCCCCGAATCTGTTGTTTTATATGTTTTTGATGTTTTTGTTGTTTCCTGTGATGAAACTTTCTGAGAAGAAATTGTTTTTAAAATGATTTCATCGCCGATTACATTTAAATACTTCTTTATTATTTGTGTTTCAATAAACCATTTCTTTTCTTGTTCAATATCATCACTGTTCAATAATGTAAGTAATTTTAAATTGTTGTCCTTGTTATCAATAGACACTATTTGGTTTTTGTAAATTTCATCGTCGTTAATGTTAATTTTTTCTCCAATCAATGTTAAACCCTTAATATTATATATAATGGGAAAAACAGAAGGGGTTTTAATAGCTTTCTTTATATTTTGGGAGTTTAATAAAGCTGTTTTCATAGTATCGATGTCATATAGGTTTTGTGAAAAATATAGGTTTAATTGAATAGAAGGCATAAGAATTTTATCGTTTATTACCGTAACAAGATTTTTATAGAACTGGGCGCAGAATATAAATTTAGAAATATGATTCGAAAGAGAATAGAATAATTGTTTCATTTCATTTTTGGCAACACTATTCCTACAAAATATTTCTTTTACTTTAATCTGATCGAATGCTAATAACAAATATTTTTTTCGGCACTTCTCTGATAGGTAAGCATCGAGTTCATTAATAATAGTTCTGATAATAGAAGTGAACTTTTCTACTAGAGTTTCATCATAGTCAGAAGAAACGTCAATTGTATTAATCATCGACAAATGTATTTTCGATTCTTTTAATTCAGAAGCCATGACTAACATTTTAGAATTCATTTCTTTATTTGTTTGTTTTAATATCGAATTTTCTGATTCCTGCATTTGTTGAATGGCTAATATTTTAGAAGTATCACCATATGATTTGTGAATCACTTGCAAGATAATTACATAAAAGTGTTTTATATTTCGTATGCTAAAATCTTTTTTAAGTTCGTTCTGATAAATTGTATATATAATTGTAATAAAAGTATATACCTTTATAACTTCATAATTTGTTTCTTTTGTATATTTGTATAAATCCGCAAGTTGTTCTATTATCTTTTCTTTAACTAAATCCATAGATGTAAGTTCATCTACTAACATTTTAGCCAAATAATTTGGTTCTTGTAACTGACGCTTTAAAACAACATTTAAATCAACATAAGGCATTAATTCTTTTTTGTGTTTTTCTACTATTTCATCAGTAATATTAGTTTTGAAACTATTTAGTATATGATTAAATAACCCTCTTTCTTCCTCGTTAGTAAATAATATATTTGCTATATTTTCCGGTTGTAGATCATTATTAGTATAATTACTATTGTTAATAATGTCATTTAACTTAGCCATTCTATTTATATGTTCTTGTTGAATATAATTCTTGTGTTCTGTATTAAAATGATCAATAATCTTTATTATTATTTCTTCAATTAGTTTATTTTTTTTCACTTGAATAACTATTATTTATAAACAATATATTTGAAAAACATTCAGTTATATCATCATTTGATAATATAGATTTTTTAAAAAAAATTATTAAATAATGTATTATTAGAATTATTTATTGTGTTTATATTCGCCAATAATTCATTATATTTATTTAGCATTTGGTCCTGAAGTTGTTTATAAGTTTCTTCTGCTTGTTGATGTTTCTCAAGTTCTTTTGTTTTGAGTGATAATAACTCCTTATATTGCCGTTGATGGGCTTGTTTTTGTTCCTCAAGTTGTTTCATATAGGTTTTTTCTAGTTCATGTTTTTCGTAGTTACATTTCTCAAGTTCATTTTTGTAAGTTTCTTCTAGTTGATGTTTTTCATTAATATGTCTATAACTTTGAGTTAATTCTTCATTTATTCTATTTATTTCTTGTTTTTGTTCAGATAATTGTGTGGTACATAGTTGTAGGTTTTTATTGAGTTCAACGTTTTTAGATTTTATTTCAGTATTATTTGAATTAATTAGAATATTTAACTGTTTAATTTGATAATCTAATTCTGTTATTTGTTTGTCTTTTTCAGTTAGTTGTTTATCTTTTTCTATATTTCTATTATCTAATTCTTTTATTTGTTTGTCTTTTTCCTCAATTTTATCTTCACATTCATTTAATTGATCTAAATTAAATATTTGGGTTTTCAATTCTTCTTCATAATTTATGGTTTCAATTTCTAAATTGTTTATTATATTTTTTTGTTTTTCTATTTCAGTTGTAAACTTGTCAACTTGTTTATTTAAATCGAGTATTTCGCGTTCTTTTTCTGCTATCACAGTCTCTAGGAATTTTTTTTCCATATTACACTCATCATATTGTTTATTTAATAAAGCTATGGTTTCCTTTTGTTGATATTGACTTTTAATAAGAGGATATGTTTTAGTTATTAATTTTATGTATCGATCAGATAGATCAAATAAATGAAACAATTTATTTAGTAATATGATTGTTCTTGTTTCATCATCATCTTTAGCAGAAACATTGTTTAAATAAGTTTTTATATTTATTCGTTCTCTTAAACCTGAGGTCCCATCCTCAGGGAAATGTACCATACTCAAGATTGTTTTAACAATTTCACTCATTTTCTATGGGGTGAGAAAAAAATACCTATTTTGAAGTCCAATGTTAATTCTATCTTATTGAAATGAAATGAAACGCACATTATTTTCAATAGGACATTCAATGTTGATTTTTCAGCATTCAAAATAATTATTTCTTGCATTGAATACAGGATACCATAATTTTACATTCTCTCGAATATTACGTTTCTGGACTCATAATCGGAAACTATATCAGGGAGGAGTCCTGATCTTCCTCCTGTTTCTTGTTCTTCTTCCGAGATTTCCACATTGATATTAAATTTAATGCTAGCAAAGGTTTCTGAGGAATTAATGTTCTTAGCCACCATTTTACATTCCACCTCATTATTACCATCTTGAAGTTCAAGTTTCATTACCACAAATGGTGGTAATGAATTTTCTTTAATTGGAAAATCATACTTAGAGAATCCCTGAATAAATATATCTTGACTTGCCGCATGCGTACATGATATCCACAATTTGTCCATGTCGAATTTTTTTCTTTTATTATGTGATTTGGTCCGTACTGCATTTATATGGTTTTGTAATTTAACATCTTGTATTTCACTTTGATCTGTATAAACATTAGGTTTCAAATCATTAATATTCCAAGGAAATATTAAAATAATTGGATTTCTGGTATAATATCCCTTGTTGTAATCAGAATTTTGCCATACATAATTTGTGTTATTTGAGACAATATTATTATCTAAATATCTGTGGATTTTATTGTAATTTAAAAGGAAGCTATTAAAAGGCTTAATGATTGTATTCTCACTTTCGATTCTATTCTTAGGATTATACGAAATTGGTGGTTTAGGAATAATTACGAGACCTTTATAGGTATTTATATCTCTGATAAACGGGGAGAATAATGATTCCAACTTTGAGATGATTATATTAGATTCTTCAGATGACTCTGTTGTTGTTGTTGTTGTTGAACTGATGGTGGATGGTAATGTTGTTTCTTGAAGTACTTCAGAGGACGTTGTTGTTGTTGTTGTTGTTGGACTGATGGTGGTTTGTAATGTTTCAGATAATTTTGTTATTGTTGGACTGATGGTGGATTGTAATGTTGTTTCATGAATCGGATCATGTCTGATAGCCTTACTGACATTGATACGTTTTCCGCGTAAATAAATAATTATTATAACGACTATAATTAGGATTATAGCAACTAAAATTCTTATTAACCCCATTGCTACTTTTTTCTTTTTTCCCTATTGTTTTTTAGTTTATAATAAATTCATAAAAAAAATTATTTTAACAGAATATCAAACATATGCTGGTTTGAACCCCCAAAAGCATTGATTAACAATAAGTTTTACAATTAGACCAGCAGGTATTGTTATTATAAATAAAGCTATGAACAATAAACTAAACTATATCATCTGATAATATTAAACTATACTTATATACATTTGTTTCTTTAAAAAAATAGAGGTTTAATAATAATGGAAAATTGTTTTTTATTAGCTTTTAATTATATACAAACTTTTTCTGAATCGAATGGATATGTCCATAAACGATATATCCTATACGAAGCCTCTGCTTCAGTAGTAAATATGGCTAATGGTTATTGTTATGTAGATAAATCGGTCTTTCATTTCCCTTCAAATGTATTAATAGGTATCTAGATATAAATACAAAAACGAACAAAGATGAAATAACAGATGAAGAATTAAACCAGAAATCAAGAAGAATTAAATAACTTAAGCGAATGTCTAGAAACTCTGGTGTCAGAATATGATATAAAATATGTCTGGGTCTATGGAAATAATCAAATCTTATTCCAATTACCTGTTTTACAAAATCTGGCAGTCTTCGATATCCGAAATAAGAACATCCACACATTTAGAGACAAAATAACAATAAATAAATCTTTTAATGAATATCGAAATGTATTATACCGTCGGGGTAATATTTATACATTTCCACCAGTTTTACATAGTATTACAAATCTTTGTCATTTACTCGCCCAAAATTTGATTAATGGATACCAGGATTCCACAAAGAGTATTACCTTCTATACCACAAATAAAAACAGCAATAATGATCTACAGTGTAATTTTCATTTAGAAGGTGAGAGTAGTTCAACTTGTGCTTGTCTGTTGAATGAAATAAACCGCCTTACTCTTATGTTCATATCGGCTAGTCAAGAGCTATATACGACAGAATATAAAGATTACATTAATAGTAATCATAGGGATAAGGAACGAATGTGCCAATATATGGCTGAACGTGAAGTCGAATACAAACTGCAAGCGCTGTTGCTCAGTATGGTTTGGCCCGAGAAAATACATTGGCAATGTAGGAGAAACATAAATGGAATGGATGTAGGCGTAACAATTCTAAATTCTCTTGTTAAAAATAAATATAACTGGATTCAATGGGAGGTTAGGAATTTTAACAAACACGTAATGAAGCAAACAAGGGTGAATCATCAAGATTCATATATCATAGCAAATATTCTGATCTTTTTAGGGTATGAAGAAACACATAATATATGTAAACTACCATAACAACAATCCTAAAACATTTCATGCTAAGAAGATAATAAAACTAAATTATTTTCAAATGCATGACTTAGGAAAGAACCTGGGACATTGTTTAGCTTAACAATATGAAAGATGCAAGAATAAGGATTTTTTTTTTTTTCAATGGTCACAAAGGGTTGACATGTTTCATTCCATATTAATTCCACTGTAATTTTCATTAAATAAAAGTGTGCATGTTTTTATTTGTTTAAATTTTGCCTTGGTAATTATTATTCAGTGTATTCAGTGTAGGTTATCGAAAGGGCAGGACTGTATGGGACATATGTTGTTTTCGGTGTGTTTGTGAATTGCCTAGATAAGCTAGATAGTAATAAGTACCACATAAAAGTCCCGGTTCTGACTAATAGCTGGTTGCCGGAAGCACTGTGTTAGCTGAGCCACATATATAAATATCCGTGGCCACTCTCACTACATCCACTAACGGACGGCCATCCAGCCAGCCCACCACACACGCTTTGCTGCCCTTCCAAAGAAAAAGTTGTACGAAGATGCTTTCCCAGATTAACCCTAGGCAGAGACAAGCTGAGTTGATTAAAAAATTGAAAAGAATGGAAACACACTTGAAGAAGAAAAAGAAAGAGTTGACTTTACCTCAAGAATGAGAATAAGATGTTAACACAGAAGAATGTTGTTATCTACCAGAAGTTTCCACCAACCAACAAGAGAGTGAACTAGAAAATAGAATATATAAGGGAGGAAGAAAAAGAAAGAGTTGATTTACCTCAAGAACGAGAATAAGATGTTAACACAGAAGAATGAATTTTCCACCAACCAACAAGAGAGTGAACTAGTACCTCAAGAACGAGCGTAAGATGTTAACACAGAAGATGCCACCAACCAACAAGAGAGTGAACTAGAAAATAGAATATCCACTATTATTAAAGTGTTTATAATAATAATAATAATAATAATAATAATAATAATAATAATAATAATTTTTATTTGGGGGAACATTGTTGAAAAAACAGAGAATGTGCAGTGACTTAATGTCTAACATATTCAGGGATTTGAGTAGGGGTACCGAGTGATGTCTGGGGCCAGAATTGGATATTGTCCTAATAGCAGCTTGAGTAATTAGAGGACGTAAGTGATTTTGGGTAGTAGAGCCCCAAGCACAAATACCATAGTTGAGATATGGATAGATAAGGGAGTAATAGAGTCACCAGGGCAGGGCGTGGTACAATCTTTATTTAGGTAAGGTACACATAAAGAGATTTACAAAGTTTGTTGGCTTTGCTAGTACATACAATGCCTAAAGCCACTATTACGCAAAGCGTTTCGGGCAGGAAAACATTAATGACTACAGCTTAAAACTAATGGGAAAGTTTTGTCAATGTTAAGGGGAACAGGCGTTACTCTCGCTTTTTTTAGAATATCTGGAAAGGTTTGGAGTTCAAGTGACTTGGGCTAGATCTAATAGGCTTTAGGTACAGAGACTGGGGATAGTTCCCTGTAAGATAGTCCTTAATGTCAGTACTGGAAGATGGAATATCATTAGCAAGGGATGAACCAATGGAAGAGAAGAACCTATTGAACTCAATAGCAGAATCAGAGGCTGAAAGCTGAGTGTGTGTGTGTGTGTGCCAGATTTAACCTTGTTTGTGTTAATATGCTATAAAATTTGTGTGAAGATGCTCTGGGAAAATAAAGGAAATCAACCATTCCAATAAATATATTTTTCTAACTACATACATAAATACAATAATTATATTATAAAAAAAAACAGTACCACCCAATTTAATATCATAAAATTGTGTAGTGAGTACAATAGGGCATGAATGATAGATACTACTACGAGCCAAGTTTAATTAATAAAGCTTAGGTAGGGGAAAATCAACAGAGGTGGTCACAGCAATAATAACAATTGAGTTGGCCCACCCACATCGGGTGGCCCTGGATGAATTATTAAATAATTAATCATCAGTAGGGGGCCATTTCTTGATATATATTTAGTAAAAATGTAAGGTCCTCAATGAAAGCATTATCTAATTGAGACTTACTAATAGACTCTTGGTAGAAGATAGCATCTGCTATGTCTTCATGCCTGCAAAAATAGGCTGCCGAGTGCAAATGATGAGGATAATTTGAAGAATAATGACGTGCTAAATGTAAGTGTTGATTATACCTTTTACTGGGTATCAGGTAAAAAGGACAATTTCGACATTGACAAGCATTACCCAACAGCCCTACATTTGGTCGGTATTTCTTATACACTTCTTCAAAAGTATCATTTGTTACCTGAACTCCTCGTCCAGAAGCCTCTATTAGGATTTGTGACCTTGTCATGGGGCGCACAATTTCTCTGTGTGTTGATAAATATTCCTGCAACCACAAATCCTTTTTATGTTGAACAATTATATTTTCAAACTCCTTGTAAATATTGAGACAATTCTCCTGGTGAACCCGCTGAGTCACTAAAGCTTGGACGTTATCACTAACATTTGAAGTTAGCCGTTCACGAGAGTCTCTATACTGTAGGGCATGTGCAGTATAAATAAACACGTTGTGTTCATTAAACATATTGTCAATAACGTCTTCCTTTAGACCAACTTCTTTAGCAAAAATTCGCAATGAAAACCAAGATATATCTCCAGCCAGAAAAAACATCCCGTAGCTTCTCTACCTTTTTCATATCCACAGCTATGGGGATCTGTTCAATTAACTTTTCCTTAATATTTTGCATGTCCTCGTCTTTAAAATGTTTTCTGGCTGTCTTCTCAACCTCTTCTAAGGTATAAAAATCCTTAAGGGTTAGGTTTTCTGAGGTCGCAATGTAGTTCTTCACCCATTCTTCTTTAAGCTTTTCATCAACAAGTGTTTTGGCAAAGAAATCAGTGAAGGGTGTGGAATTCTTTTCCTGTTTCTTATATTTAGAAAGGCAACGACCAATGTATTCTAAGAGAATCATCCTCACAACTTTGATAACAACTTTATCCTCTAGAGGAGTCTCATCACTTCGTTGATGTAAGTAAAGTATAAACATAGGTTTAATTAGTGACTCACATTTTATGGGTTTTTCCCCCAAATTTCTTTCAAAACTCTCTGTCATGAGTGCTTGGGCCGTGTCATTGATAAGCACTTGCCAATATTTCTTAAAACTTGGTCGGTGGAGATACCCCGATGTTGCTGTTGCTTCTATGTGTGCAATACGCAATCGCACAAACTCAGGCCTAGGCTGAGTTGGGTTTTCAAACAGAATCCTCATCCAGGTCACTCCTAAAGCTGCCATGTGAATGTCAAAATCAATAATGTATGGATTTTTTGTGATTGCATAAGTCGCACACATCGCATAGAGTCTTGTACCCATTAATGGGGCCATAATTTGGGAAGCATCTTGAGAAAAGATCGGGATTATGGCATTAAAGTTATTATCAGATACCAACTCCACTACTTTGCTCTTTTCTATGGCAACCTGGCTCATGATAGTATATGGCCATTTCAGTATACTTCTAACACTATATGACCATGGATTGATTGTTACAGAGTTACTATGTGGAGTATATACGGGAATGCCAGAGATCGTAAACAGTTTTAAAAACTCATATTTATTATTACTATTCAACATCGTGGGGAAATCTCGATCTTGCAAGTCAGATATAGTGGAGTTCATTGTTACTTGACAATAATCATCTGGATCATTTTTAATGCGCATTATCAACTTTTTTTGTTCTTCATAAATCTCCATGAACATTTTACAATCATTTCTATAATCTTCATCTGAATGACCTTTCATCTGAAGACATTTAGTTTCATATTTTCCACCTCTTACTGTTGTACTCAGAATAGTTTCAGCCAGATCTTTTTCATTTTGGAATTTTTCAGTGGTTAATATTACTCTTATTTTATTAAGCAAGGATCTTAACTCTAATTCATATTTTTTAAATTCTTTTTGTTCTAACCGATCTCGAATAGATCTACTACTGAGTTCCTCACTAGCTTGAATTGATTTCAAAATTCTTTCCATTAAAGGTAATACATCTGAAGGAACTGGTTCTTTCTTATTATTAATTTGAATAATAACCGAATTCCATTGTCGAAATACTTCATTCAACTCAAATAATGATATACGACGAAACTGGGGTGAAATGTGACATCCATTATTACCATATATTAATCTAAGTTGTTTCACTTGTTCTTGTTCACAGGGAAAATATACCCACTCATTCAGGTAGAATTTGTCCTTGGCTATACCCCCTGGCAGTAAGAAACCTTTCACTGACAACTTCAGGATCGGTGAAGTTCCATCAGATATGTATCCACCAATTTTCTTCATCTCTTCCTCTAATTCATCTGACGTTTTCGCCCAGAAAAGTGAAGGCATATTGGTACTACCATTGTGCAAACGCGACCTTATATCCAGACTATACTGAACGGGAAAGTCACATCCCACACCTAACACAAAAACCTCACAAATCTTATTCTCAACCTCATTCATTTTGTCAATAACATGACTTGGCTGAATCAATGTTGTATTATGATGGCCGTCAGTAATAAGAAACACTTTGATATACCTCTCCTTACATTGGTAAACCTCATGTACAATAGTTTGTAGGGCACCAGTCAAATCTGTTTGACCATTAGCAAAATCACTATTTATTAGGTTTGTTTCTGATCGTTTTAATTCAACTTTACTGCCAAACACGAACAGATTCGTTCTCCCTACCAAATGAGGTGCCACATATTCGTTCCACCCTGTCATTACACCATTCCAGTAAATGAACATGGATCCTGACACATCTGCCATGAGAATATTGTAGGTACTTGCTTGATGAGACACATTATTCTTTGGATCCGCTCCCGTTAATAATAAATCTGGTACTTTAGCTGGCATCTGGAACACTATGTGAGTCTTCTCTTCACCTTCGACATTCTTCTCTTTAATAATACAGAGTTCCATTTCCAATATCCCAAAATCATTCGTCTCTTGTTCATCATCTTCCTCTATTATAACCATTTCAGGCGGGAGGGGGGGCAACATTAACTGCTGTGTAGATTGTTCTAAAAAATAAAAAAAAAAAATATATATATATTAAAATAAGAAAAAAAAAGGTATATTGTAAAAAATGTATATAAACATCTATATATTCGTATTATTACCTACCATCCATTGTTTCCTCTTCTAAACTAGATTTGGGGTTCGTTTCAGCTTTCTCCAAGTAATTTCCCATTATGTCAGTTTGTCTTTAAGGAGAGGATGCGGAGGGCATCCTGACTGCTAATAAACTGAAGGCTCAGATGATATTCAACTCCTTTTATATAATCATACAACATGCACTTCACTTCTGTTTCATTGTCACTGATGTATCCAAGATGGACTGTATAGTAGGCATAATGTATTGTAAGATTTTTCTAAGGTACCTGATGTTTGAACACATATGATGTTTAAATATTTTTTTTTATGAAGAAGGTTTGAATCTTTTTCTTATTGGATTATCATCATTGTCTTCAACATTTTCCATTAATTCTTCATCATGTTCTTTTAAATTAAAGAATTGATTGGCATCGTATTCTGCCTGAACCTTACCCCGATTATTAATAAATTCTATTATACCACACATAATTAAACTTATTCCAGTTTGAACCAAGGCATGTATTATTATTGTACTAGAAGAAGTTGGTTGATAGTGTTTCATATCTTTCATGTCTAATGAAAGAAGCATTAATAATTTGTCAACATGTTCATTCTTGTTATTTTCAATGCGTTGTAAACTAATTATAATCTGCTTAAAAATTAGGTTTATTGACGATAAATACTGAGGATATTTCTGGAGAGCAATGTCTTTAATTTGTTCAGAAACATTTTTAAATAATTGAAAGAAGTCTTTAACATAAGAGTGATCTGATAATATGTTTTGTACCAAAGTTATCATATTTATAATATTTTTCAATTCTTCATCGTCCATATCCTCTAGATTTTGATTACCAAATTCATAAATAAATTTAGACATTTCATCATCATTGTTTTTAGGAGAACATTTTTGTTGAATGTATATTTTCAATAGATATCGTCGTAATTCTTTATTATTCTTTTTCACTTTATAATCAAATACATGACTATATAAACTACCTCTATCTTTTTGGGGGAAATGTGGTCTAGGAGATGGCAAATCTGATAGTTCTGGTTGTTTTTGTTGTTCTAGTTTTGATTCTGGTTCCATTTTAGGTTTAGGTCTTGGTTCAAGTTCAAGTATGGGTTCAGGTTCAAGTATGGGTTCGGGTTCAAGTTCAAGTATGGGTTCAGGTTCAAGTATGGGTTCAGGTTCAAGTATGGGTTCGGGTTCGGGTTGTAAAGAAATTTGTGAAAATAAAGGTAATGACGATATTGAATCTGAAGATAGTATTCTTGAGTAATCATCAGATGATGTAGGTAAATATAAATTACTATTAATAATAGATTCCATTTTTATTTACTAAGGTAATAAATGTACATTATATATTTCATCAAACCCCAAAAATATCATAATATTTTGAATGAAATTAGAATCTCGATGGTTGATTGATTTTTTCCGTCATAATAAGCTTAGAAAATTGACTAGTTTGCCATTTAATTAATTTATATTTATCTATATTTTTCCTTGGATAATCTATTAGTTTTACTGACACATAAATCCCATTTTCATTTCTATAACAGTCCCAATGAAATTTTTCGGGATAAATCATACTGAGTAGTAGCGTTTGTAGTTTGAATTCAACTTCACGTCCAGCCATGAATTGACAGAATCGTTCATTGTGATTTGGATTGCATTTAAGATATTCTTTGTATTCGGTTAAATATAGATCTTGACTGGCGGATAAAAACATGAGAATGAGGCGATTTATTTCATTTAATAAACATGCACACGTTGAATTGCTCTTGGTGGCTTTGAAATGTAAAGAACAATGTAAATGTCTACAATCTGGGTTCTTTTTACTATCTGCATAAAAATTAATAGTCTTCAAAGAATCTTGATATCCTCTAATTAGATTTTTGGAGAGCATTTGACAAAGATTAGTTATACTATGTGAAGGTGGTGGAAAATTATTACGTTTATTATAAACTTGTATAGGTTTTGGTATGGAATACTCATCTAATTTAATTTCTTCTCCAAATTTATAGATAGTTGAACTCCTTATATTAAAGACAGTAAGATACTGCAATACCGGTAATTTAAAAAGGATTTGATTAATTCCATAAACCCAAGCATATTTTACATTAAACTTGGTTACTAACAATTCTAGGCACTTATTCAAATCATCATCGTCATCATCACTAATCATTTCATCTTCATCTGCCTTTAAATGTAGAGATGTATAAATATTTTTAAGAGGGAAATGAAAAGCTGATTTATCTACATTACAAAAACCATTAGACATATTTACTACTAAAACAGAAGCTTCATAAAGAATATGATTTTTATAAAGACGGGGATTATAGTAACTATCATTTGGTTCATAAGATGTTTTTTGAATGTAGTTGAAAGCTAACAATAAACAATTATTGTCCATTTTTTATATATATATATATTATAAATGTTAGAAGATTGCATGTTATATATAGTATAATATATATTTAATTATTTATTTACATATTTTTTTTATTTATATATAAACGATTCGATTATTATTATTATTATTATCATCATTATTACTATTATTAATAATATTATTCTTAATATTATTAACTGCAGCATTAGTCGTAGCAGTATCGATAGTAATAGTTGTACCAATATTATCAATAGGGTTATTTGTAATTGTATTAGTAAGTATATTATTATTATTATTATTATTATTATTAGATATTGATAGAGAATTATTATTTATGGTTGGTGAAGCTTCTTTAGATGCCAATGGGTAAGTGTGATCTTCCAAATTAGAGATTGTATTTACATTCATATGACGATAACGGTGTCGTAGGGCCATTCGTGCATTGCTACCCCAGTGAATACTTTCATCATTTGTAAGCAATTGGTTAACTTCACCAACGCCATCCTCACCACTAAATTCTTCATCTTCTTCATTTCCACCTTCCATTATTATTTCACCTTGATTAATATAACTTTTTAAAAATTCCTTAACGTTTGAATGTCCTAAAATTTCACTAATAATTTTAAAAGGTAAAATATGATTCTTACCTAATTGTCTTGAAAGACTGTTAAAAGTACGTGTAGCAAAAATCAGCTCGGAGTGAATGGAGACCTGCCCCTTTTAAATCTTCTTGAACACTATATTCTTCATTAGGAGATAATTTCTGATTTCTTTCTTTAGCAACTTTCCAAAGATAACTTTAAAAACTTTATGTGTACTCTGGTAACTAGAATCAAAAATAGGTTTATCCAAATGATCAGCTATATTTGTCCCAGGATATTTCAGTAGAGTTAATCGTAACATCTTCTTATTTGCATAGGGAATGAGGTATTGAATAAAAAAAGTGGAAGCCCCTCCTTTAATAAGGGAATGTTGCGATCCTTACCGTGTTTACTGTATACTACTGGCAAAACAACAGTCTGAGTGGCTGGGTAATATGCATCTACAACATTACGATAAGTTACATTGTTGGCTTCTTTGGCTCGAAGACCTGTATGGTATATAAGTAAAATTTTGTAAGCATGTTCAGACTGAGAAAAATTCCATATTCTAGCAACCGTCTGAGCGATCAAACGGCTATCTAAAATAGGCTTATTGTTACGGCGTAAATTAACAGATGTACGAGGAAGACGCATTTCTTGTCCAAGAATGGGACCTACGATGTACTTGTTTAGTGTTCGAACGTTGGTTAGACGCGTCATATATTTTAAATTGGCATCCCGGTTTAAATATACATTATATATATTTATCAAATCTGGTGTAACCGGTGCCTCCCGACCGACTTGCTGAAGCTTAAAACGGCCAAATTTTTCAAACGTACACTTGTAATTCTTCAAACTAGATGGGTTAAGTAATAAACGTTTTTTGCGCCTTTGTAGTGTGGATATAGGAGGAGAAGATTGTTGTTTATTGGTTTCTTCATCTTCATTTTCGACATATGTTATAATTTCTCGTTGCGTACGTGGATTAAAAATAGGACGATTGAATTCCTGTTTTATACATTCCAAATCACTTTGGTTTAGGTATTTACTAAATATTTGATCAATAACATGTTCATCCATTTTTTTATATATTTACCAAAAATTTTATATTAGAGGGGGTAAGTATATGTGTATTAGAGGAATAGTAATGAATAGGAATATATATGTGCTGAAGCACAATATAATACTTGTATAATTTACATAAGTTAAGCTTACAGGCACAGAAAACATTTCACCCATATATTTTGTATAATTATTTGTTATAATTTCTTTCATTTGAGCAATTTTATCTAAACAAGAAAGACTAGGATTATTATTATTATTATTATTATTATTATTATTATTGTTAATATTACTAATTTTGTTATTAATGTTCCCTGCAGTTATCTCATGTTGAAAATTCCGAATTTGTCGTATATCTTTGCTTATATTATCATAAATAAACTTTTCTAAATCAGGAATAATATAGAGATAATATACAAGATACAATTTGTTGAAGTTTTTCTTTACGCAAATCAATACTAAACATGCTATTTAATGATATACCCGACTAAACTAAAAATTAAACTATAATTTTGTGATGGTAATAAAATAGATAAAAATATAGAGGCTATATTAAATATATTCATATTTTAGAACATAACGAATATAATCGAGATATTGAACAAAAATTTTCATAATTTTTATAAATTTTATCAATTTCATCAATATATTGTTCAATTATTAAATTATCTAATTCTAAAAGTATGTTATTTTCATGTTGTAAGCCGTTATTACTATTCATTGTAATTATTTTTTGTATTATTTAAAAAATATAATGTTGGATATATCTAATACAAAAATTTACTATTGTTTACAATGTTCAGGATTTTTCTGTTGGATTCTTAATATTCCCATCGAGTATAAATATTGTCCCAAGTGTTTTTCAACAGCCACAATTAATGTCTACATTAAAGATGCCAAGTTCTTATTGGATGCGTCAATTACTAATGAAATTTGCGAGCGAGGAAATACTAATAAAGAATTCAAACTTCATGAATGTACTAAACACTCAGATTATACCTCATTTATGGAAAAAAGTTCCCAATCTGGAAGAAGAATGTTTTCTCTTATTCTCATCCCCCCCTGTAGCACCTGAGGGTAGATTAAAATTTCAACAGAATGCGGTAACACAACCAAATTTATCCTCATTACAAACAATATCTGTAATCTATTTAAATAAAAGTGATACAAATATGTTGAGTATCACCAGTAACGGTATTTTAAAAATAAATGTTTCTCAGGAAATTGGAGAAATTTTATTAGTAGCTATACTATTTATTAAATCAATTGGAAAAACATATGTTATTATATCAGTCGAAGATAATAGTATTAGTGTAGTATGTATTTTAAAAAATCATATTAAAAGAGGAAAATTTTTTAATCAACAACTTTCCCAATTTCGTAAAAGCTATATCTATACCAACTTTTCAGTATACAGCCACTTGGAAATATTTAAACAATTATTGAGAGGAACCAATACCCTTTAAAACCTGTGGATTATTACATCGACATATGGCACAAAATAACTTGTCAAAGTTATCCATCTGGTAACAAGAAATACATATACCATGCCCACAATGTAACATTATAAGATCTTTATCGCTATTTTCATTTAAACAAATTGGACAAGTAAAGCGGACATATTTGGAATATATGGCTAAAGCTTCTGGAAGATTTTGCTGTTGAAGATAACAGTCTTCCTGGTCTTCATTTTTTATAGTGATGTGATCATAATTCCATAAAATATATACTTCAGCTTCTACCAAGTTTTTATTATCAACATAACAATTATTGATGTTAGATAATTCATGAAATTTACTGTACATTTGTAATGATGATCTTTTTTTATCCTTATTCCGTTTTTTTCTTTTTCGTTTTCGTTTTCGTTTAAGATAATGTCGATTTCTTTTGGGATCTTGTAAATAAAGTAAATAAATATTTTCTCTTTTAGTTATCATTTTTTATTAATTTTATACGTCCTGTGAGTGCGAGATGATGGAGAAGTTTTAGTGGATTTTTTAAATGGTGTGTCTGTAAACGATATGTCAGATTCAGATTCAGATTCAGATGTTTATTCAGGTAAGGTATATACATACAAGTGATGTTACATTAATGGATTGATATATAGATAGAGCTAGTACATACAATGCCTAAAGCCACTATTACGCAATGCGTTTCGGGCAAGAAAAACATTAATATCTAGAACTTAATATGTCATTAGTGTCTTATTAGTACTTAATATGCATTAGTACTTAATATGTCATTAGTGGATATATGTTACTTTTTAAATACTCAAGAGGTCGGCGACACATTTTGGTTTTTTGGGGAATAGTTAAAGAAGTAGTTGACTCTTCCACAGAAAAAACATATGCTATTTCAGGAAATTCTGATAATGTACAACATATATTATTCTTTGGGGGGGAAGTAGGATGGTAGATGAGTTGGCCTTGTTCTACGAAAAAATGATAATTTTGAGGCATAATATGAACCAAAACATTTTCACGTTCATTTTTAGTATTTTTATTATTATGTTTATATACAGCCATAGAGTAAGGTATGAGTGGTAAAGATTCTTTTTCTATTGTCTTTCTTTTATTGTTTAGTATCAGATTTTTACTTACTTCAATCTGATTTGGTGAAAAATATATAAATAAATAAAACCAAATAATAATACTAAGAATAGTAAGAATAACGAAAAATAAAATATCATAATACATACACATTTTTGTATAATTAAATATTTAGTCTAGTGACTATTCTTCGCGATGGTAAATCTGGAGAGGTAAGACTTTTTAAAAATAATTGATAAAATATATTATCATTATCATTAGCATTACATGATGATATATCTGATAATACCATTTGAGCTTCTCGTGGAGTTAACTGTAATCCCTCTTTTTTTTCTCCATTCTCTCTCTCATGTGTAGGACAATTGTTTTTATTCATAGCACATCTCACACTCTCTATATCCCATTGCACTGTACTAGGTGGACTAATAATACGGATGTGTTCCAACGAAGTTTGAATCATAGTTGTAGATAAATGTTCAATACCCTCCTTTATTTTCAATTCATTATCTTGGAAAAGTTTTTCAAATATTTTAGTTATATTTTCATCATGTTTTGTAATTTTTAAAAACTTCTTTGGATTCCCTAATATCGACTGTGAGGGGTGAGATTAGATGACCCAAAGGCTGGAGGAGGTGGTAACACTTTCATATTTCAAATATAAAAATAATAAGATCAAATAAGACAATGATCAGTTTATCAAAGTGTGATATTTTAAAATTACATGAGGCACAGAAACATCAAAATGTCAATACCCATTTGTTACATTTATACAATCCCCAAAATATTGGAAATAAAAAAAATAGGGATTTGGAAGAATTTCCGTTAGTTTATGATTCAAAGTTATATAAGTTTATCACATATGTAAAAGAATACAAATCTAAATTAGGAAGTAATGTAGCTATTATTGAAAAATTTGATAAACATTTTTTATCTTGCTCGCCTCAGTATGTATTAGGACATTACCTCATGGGTGATACAGGTGTTAACAGATATTATCAAGAATTTCAAACAAAATTAGGTGATATTAGCCATATATCAGGAAGTTTTGCCCTAGGTAACATGTTAACTCCAAATTTGGATTATACAATGTGGATTAGGTCTGAAGATTTACAGCTCCATCGTATATTTGTTGGTCAAGTATTTCTGACAGTTTCACAAATGCGTCAACTAATAAGTCAGTCTCCATACAGAAAACATCAAATACTAGGTTTCAGTGATGTTACTACACCTTCGAATTTTGAAAAATTGGTTAACGAAGAAAATGCTGCCCAGTTCTTTGATTTTATTCCATTTCTTCGTAACCATTCAAAATCAGTTCTTGAAAAAGATATGGTATATATTACTGAAAGAATTGTATATTGTAAAACTTAAAGTAATGTAATTTCAAATAAAAAATGAATAAACAGGAATCAACTAAAATTATTAATACCTTAGATCAATTATTATTGCTTCCTATAGGTAAATTATATGGACAAATTAAAGATATAAATGATACAGCTATTATAAAGAAGATTTTAGATGATTTTAATGATATTATTATTAAAGGAGATGAAAATATTCAAAAAATCATTGATCCAAATCTCTTAGCATTTTCTAACAAAACTAATATTCAAAATTTCAAAGCAAATATAGAAGCACTTCTTTGTGGTGACCTTTATTTTTTAAGAAAATTAACATTTATATATGGAACAAAAGTACGAGAAATGTTCCGGATACATATTCAGACTAAATATCCATATTATATTTATTGTAATTATTTACAAGATGTAAATATGTTGCTTACGTGTCTTAATGATTGTGAAATATATGATGAAAAATCTCTATGTACAATATTTAATGATGATAATATATATAATAATATCCAGGCAATTCTAATTTGGACAAGATTTAAAGAGTGGTTTAAAATTTATCCATACTGTTCCATTCTTAAACAAATTTCAAAATTAGAAACAAGTGAGAGTTTTATAGAATTTATGCGTTTACATAATAAAATTAATACTGGATGTTTTCGATATAGTCTTGTAAATTTTGGAGATCGAATTTTTCTCATAAGAGACAAATATAAACGAAGATTTTGTAATGAAAGTTTATTACACAATGAAAAAAAAAATATTATAGAAGATGCTTCCCATCCTTTAGCTACCATTCTAGATGAGCAGTTATATTGGAACTGTAGTAATTCAATGGATATTGAAAGTTTATTGCAAACTTCATCTTTTGAGAAAGCAGTTTTTAATAAAGGATGTAAAGCTCTATGTAATCCACATAATTATAATTTAGCTAAAACCTACTTATATCCTAATTCAAAAAT